>NC_134547.1:5420108-5721086 GCF_050624435.1 Tenrec ecaudatus | reverse complement strand
TAATTATGGGGGCTTGAATGCCCTGAGCCTATAAGTTGGTGTAAGAATATATTCGCTCTCCCACTTGGACCTGGCTTCATAAGGTGAATACCCCAAAACTTTGTTGGCCTCTTAAATTTTTTTCCCTTCAATTACACAACTCTCCCTTTGAACCCATTCAGATGTGGGCTGGAGCCAACGTAGTGGGAAGGGGACAGTACTGAGTTGGAGAGTTATGGGCCACTTATATATCATCAGTTCACTTTCCCCAGATCAGTGTGAAAGATTAACCCAAAGCAGATTGTGTACCAGATATAATACACCATTATATTATGCAGACCGACCTATGGAAGACCAATGGTCTTCCACTGAGTCTATTCATGTGCAACAAATATTCACCACGGTGGGAAACTGACACGGAGGGAAATAGGATGGGGACTATATTCCTTAACTTAGAGGAAATCTGAAAATCTGGTATTCCGTGGTAGGAAAGCATCCACTTTGCTAAGTGAGAGGTATAGTCCAAGAACATTATCCTGCTTTAAACGTTGTTCCCACAGATTCTCCCCTTAGTAGCTATCCTGCCTTAAAGTGAGCACACGGTTGGTTTTATCCCCTTGTAGAAGCAGACATGATCCTTTTGCTCGCTCCTCCCATCATGACACCCAGCTGCCCTACACCTTCCCCCAATGCAGGAATTAGGTTTCCTCGCATGTCAGCTCAGGGACTTTAATGTGGACACTACCCATCCTGTGACAGGGATCTTAATGTGGATACTACCCACCCTGTGATGCATGTAACTACTGAATGTGCATATCTTATGGCTACCTATAAATGTCCCAAGATAGTAAAGGTTCTTTCTCACTCCTCCCAGTTCCACATGGTCCATCCAAAGGAGCTGAGGTGAGCGTACTACCATACAATATGTCTAACTCCTTTATTTTATACCTATCTGATCCTCTATGACTTTACTGTTATCTTTATATATCATTGCCATACCTTTGCACTTTCTGGCCCTTAGGTTGTTGGAGGCTGGTTTCCTCTGACCCATCACATACTTGTCTTGACCTGGCCCTGTTTCCAGTAGCGAAGGAAACAATGGGAAGGACAAGACCAAGCTCTCTTGTAGGCAAAATGGAGTTGAACTAGCTATTTAAGTGGACTCTTTACCCTTCTGCTAATCTGTTCAAAGGATGCAGTCACTCCACGAAGTCAAAGAGCCATAGAATAGTTGGTGGCAGGCATTGAGTGACAAGGGTTGGGAGTTATAAAAGCATGAAAAATAACTTCTTATGACTATTTTAGTGTCAAAATCTAGTTGACATTTTTCAGGTCCAGCCTCAGGACCAAAAGGACCCTGAGGAGTGGCTGTGCAGTTGAGAGAAAACACAGAGACAGACAAAGTGGGCAGGGGGCTCACCTTTCCCGTTGTCAGGGTCAGGAGAAAAAGGAAGGAGTCAAAAAAAAAAGGAAAGAGTATACTTTCCAACAGATTTCTATAGTCTTGGGGCATGCAAGCTCTGTCAAGCACAAAAGTAACAAGCTGGGCAGTCTCTTAACCTTAGGTGTCCCTGAGCTCAATGGGGGAGTAACCCGAGACAGTATTGGAGGCAGGCAGAGGGGAATTGACTACCCTTTGAGTGAGGACAGTAGAACTTGTTTGTTCTCAGAGATAGGTGGCTTTCAGTCGCACAGGGAGCAGCCATGAGCATACCAAAGGCATCTTTAAAGTAGAGGCGATATTGTGGGGGTGATTTTTAGTATGGACAATGTGACTGGGAGTCATCTCTAACTCACCAGTGGGAAGGTCTTCCTCCAACAGAGTTGCCTTCCAGACTCTGAATTGTGACCATAGACAATTTGGCTGCATACGCTCTTTTCCAGGTCCTCAGTTTCCCACAGCCGTTGATTCTGACTCATGGTGACTCTGCCCACCAACAGATCTGAACTCATTAGGCTGATTTTTCACAAGCAGATGACCAGACCTTTGCTTCTGAGATGCCTCTGGGTAGATATGAACTTCCAAACTTTTGGGGTTAGTAGACAAGTATTTGAACATTTTCATTTCCCATGGACATTCAGAGTAAAGTCTTTTAATTATACTTAATTAAGTACAGTCAATAACCATAATTTTTCATGCTTGGACCTTATCTCTCTCAAAAAAAAAAAAAAAGAAAGAAAGAAACCAACCCCAAAACAAAATTCAAACTCACTGCCATTGAGTCAATGCTGGCTCACAGGCACCTCCTGTGAGTTTCTGAGACTAACTTTACTGGAATAGAAAGCCCAGTCTTTCCCTTGCAAAGTAGCTCATGGTTTCCAACTGCCAACCATGCAGATCACAGCCCCTGTGCATCACAACTACTCCACCAGCGAGTCAGATAGCCTGACACGGCAGAGCCATCTTGAATTGGTAAGCAACATCCCCTCTACACAACGGCCTGGCACACTGGTGGCTGGCGATGAAAAAGGTAGGTTCCTTCCTTGTTCTCCTTACTCTCCTGGTGACCAGATGTGTGGCCAGCACCCACCGTCTCCCACTCAGCAGCCTGTGACGTATTCTCCCTAAGCAGCCCCGCTCTGTCTGCGGTCTGAGGTCTGAGCATAACAGAAAGAACTGAAGAAAATTCAAGCCTTGAGTTGCATTATTGAAAGATTCTATGGCCAAGAATGATGCAGGCAGCATCAGAAGAAGATTGGAGGAATAGATAGAGTCACTATCCCCCAAAGAACTGGTTGACACCCAACTGTGTCAAGGACACTAACGGAAAAAATCCAAGGTGTACTGAAAGTATTGAAAAACAAAGTGATAGGTAGCTAGATTTGGGGGCAGGGGTGTTGTCCCTCCCCTAGAGGATGTTGGAAGGAAATCAGGCCACCATTAGACACCTATCAAGACCCCAAAGTGAGCATGCACCTACTCAAGCCCCCTAGCCAGGTGGGAGGTACACCTGGGGGTTCTAAACTAGGTTCTCACCCAGGTGGGCTTAACCCAGCCAATGGGGTCAACTAATACCTTCAACCCTGCCTTCCCCAGCCAGGGGTGGGCTAGAGTAAAATTAAGGAGTATGCTCTCTCACCCCTTCGCTCTCTTGCTACTGCCTCTTGCCTAGCTCTCTGGCCTCTCAGGATCCCCACCTCTACCCCAGTTCCGCACATGTGGATGTTCTTTTCTACGAGGTTACTCGTGCCCAGTTGTGAACCCCTTTGAGACTAGTGAACTCCTTTGAGCCTATAAAATCTGAAATGTCCTGGCCTTCATAAAAATCCACTTGGATCACAAAATGGGCTCGGGTGTGAATTATTTTATTGTGCCAAGCCAAGAACCGAGGCATTACCCATGTGAGAAACCTAAGAGGCATTACCCAGGCGAGAAACCTAAGTTCCAAGAATTGATGGAATTCCCATTTAAATGTTTCAACCAGCTGATGAAGCACTGGAAGGGCCCATTTGTGGAAGCCAGGAAATTTGGAAAACCAGCTGACTGGAAGAGATCGATACGGGTGCCCATTCCAAAGAAAGGTGACTCAACGGAATGAGAAAAGTATCCAGCAATATCTCTAGTAACACATGCAAGTGAAAATGTTGCTGAAGATCCTCCAGCAATGGCTGTAGCAGTCCATTGACAGGTCGCTGCCAGAAACTCAAGTTGGATTCAGAAGATGTGGCATGATGGCCATCAAAGCGGCTTCCTTTCTAAGAAATGCCTTGTGATTGACTTGAATTTCCCTTCTCTGACCTAGTGGCATTTCTTCAATGCCCCCACCCCCGCATTGTTAACGTAACAAACTGGATTTACACCAAGGCCTGTCTGTGATGGGCACGCTTGCATAATACCAGTCTCTCCAAACGTTTTTTTAATTCTGCCCGAAAAATGTTTCCCCTCCAAACTTGTCATTCGGAAACTCTTCATGGGCTTTGCCCCGTAATTCTGTTTCACTGCCATATATTTTTGAATTCCCGACTTGTCTGCTATCCGTTGTTTTGAAAGCAATTTGTGACATGCATTTCCAGGAAATCCATCCATGTTTCCCAAGGAGGCCGTGAATCGGGCAGGGTCCTGGGCTCCTTTAAGTCTTCCTGGCCGTGGCTGAAGGTTACCACGAAGGGCCCTTTTTACGATGTGCGGAAGGTGCTCGTGGACTTGGCCGTACCCAGGTGGGCGTCAGGCACGGGCACCTGACCTCTTGAGGCGGTCGGGCATCCTCAAACAACCTTGACCCTCGCCAGCCCCGTAGGGGGACCAGGATGTAATGGGGGGCTAAGTGAGGGTGACGCGGAGGAGGGACGGCATCATGGGGGCATGGTGGTGTGGGGGGCGTGTGGTCCAGGTTTCATGTTACTGAGGGCAGGAGGGTGGTCTGTGTCTGCGGTTCCAGTAGTGTGAGGCGAAGTTTTCATAACCCCGTGAGCCTTGGCTGCCCGGACAGACAAACCAAGACCTACTGCCATTCCGATCGCCCCTGCTCATTGAGGACCTTTGGGACGGAGAACTGCATCGTGTTGCTGAGACTGTAAATCTTTTATATAAATAGATAAATCATTTTATTGAGGGCTCTTACAGCTCTTATAACAATCCACACATCCATCCATTATGCCAAAACATTTGTACATATGTTGCCATCATTTTTAAAACATTTTCTATCCACTTGAGCCCTTAATAGCAGCTCCTCATCATTGCCACTTCCCACCCTCCCTCCCTCATGAACTCTTGACAATTTATAATTTTTTCTTTATGTTTTACACAGACAGCTGTCTCCCTTCACCCACTTTTCTGTTGTCCATCCCCTTGGGAAGGGGTTATATGTAGATCATTGTGATCAGTATCCCCTTTCTCTCAACTGCAAATCTTTCTGGATGCTGACGGCCACATTTGTATAGCCCTACCTAGCCAATTGGTGGCAGTTACAGACTGTAGCAAAAGAGCCTTGTTAAGTGAACCCTGACACAATGGTATTTGCACCAGACAGTAGTTTTAAGACCTTGGATTCGATCATACAACGGGAACTTTAAACCATTCGTTCTAAAATGGAATGTAAAAGTATTTGAATTTTCCCATGACCGTTCTGAAGCCGCTTGGTGTTTTCGCCTCCAATTCAGTAGTTGGCTAACTACTGCCTGAAGGATTCATCCACCATGCTGCCCATCCGGCTCAGCCAGTTGTGACTCTGTGAAACACTGGCCGGTCCTGCACCACCCTCACAATTGGTACTTGAGCCCACTGTTCTGACCATTGTGTCAATCCTAAATCCAGGGTGCCTGGTCTTGGCAAAAGGGACTGCATTTTGAATCTGGTGCCTTCAACTTGGCTCTCAGAATTCACCTTTTATGGACCTCCCTCTCACTGACCTCCCTCTCACTGATCTCCCCCTCCCCTGCTCAACCTTCAAATTCCTGGAGCCAGCTCCTCCCGGAGCCAGAATGTTTTCTGAAGATAAGCACACTCCACTCTACCCCTCCTTGATGTATAGATAAGGTAAAAGACCTTCTCCCTTCTGAAGCACCTCTGTGCACAGATCCTCCCCAGCTTGGACCCTTCCCAGCTGTGCCTGCCAGCAGGGGTATAAAAACACAGCCTAAACTCCCCAAGGCGCGGTTTCAAAGACTCAATTCCCTGAGTTGCTGAATCCGCCCGCAAGCCTCCCAATAAAGCCTGCTTCTAAACTTTGCCAATTGGATCTTTGGTTCTGTTTCACGCCCCAAAAATCCTTACACAGGGATCATGCACTTGACTGGAGGCTCCTTCCCACCTTTGTGGCTGTAGGGCCTGAGGAACCCAAATTGGATGATCACTGGCTGACAGAGTTTCTGAAGCCACCGGGTCAGTTTAAATAATAGGCTATGGTCTCAAGTTCCAAGAACGTCATCAGCCCGATGCAGAGTGCATAGAAGTTGGTGGGTTTTTATTAATCGTTTTATTGGGAACTCTATTATAACAATCCCTAATTCAATTAGATCAGCGGTTCCCAACCTTCCTAATGCCTCGCTCAACCCTTTAATTCAGTTCCTCATATTGATTGCTTCTCGGCCTTTTGGCTAATATCAAGTGTAGAATCAGTTCCTCATGTTGTGGTGACCCACCTAACCATAACATTATTGTTGTTGCTACCTCATCACTGTCATTGTGCTATTGTTCGGTGCCATGAGGCCCGGCCATTACTTGGAATTTATAAGCCTGAGCTCTAGGCATTCTTCTACCCCAGCCTACGTGACAGAGCACTGCAGCTGGAAAGCTTGAGCAAACAAGGAGTGATGCTCTTTAGATAAGCACCTGTGTCCTGCATCCCCTTGATTGGGTAAAAGATCGTCCTCCCCTATGCTTGATTTGCATGTACATGCCACTCCTCAGCATACCTAATTGAAGACTGTAAGCCCTTACTCGCGGGCAGGGCTCGCTCCCCTGAACTCCCTGATTGGTCTGTTGCCAAGGTAGCCTAATTTGCATGTGCAGCAGAGGCTTCCTCCCCTTTCCTGGCTGTTATAATCTGTGACTCTTTGTTCATTAAATCAGGACTTGATCAGGATACTGTCTTGTCCTCATTCTCCGTGCCTCTTTTACCCCCCCAATTCCCACTCTCTCCTCCAGGATCCATGTTGAATGTCCTGTGGGACGGGACATGCTACTGTGATGAATTATAATGTAAATATTTGATATGCAGGATGTATTTCTCTTTCTTTAAGCTATTGTCTGTTAAAAAACCATTTTATTGGGGGCTCCTACAACTTTTATCACAATCCATCCATCCATCCATTGACAAGCACATTTGTATATTTCTTATCATCATTCTCAGAACATTTTCTTTCTACTTGAGCCCTTGGTATCAGCTCCTCATTTTTCCCCCGCCCTCCCCTGCCCTGCCCTGACTTTCCTCCCTAATGAACCCTTGATAATTTATAAATTATTATTTTTTCATATCTTATACTGTCCGATGTCTCCCTACACCCACTTTTCAGTTGTCTCTCCCCAAGGGGGGGGGGTTATATATAGATCATTGTGATTGGCTCCCCTATGCAGGATGTATTTTCAGTGTTACAAATTGAACATAATTAAAATATAGTAATGAATCACAAAAACAATATGTAAATACATATTGTTAAATATTTATGACAAATAAATGCAATTTTGTCTTGAAGCATGATGTAGCATGGGTAGCAGTCTTCATGCCGGGTATTTGTATGTGGGTGTATCTGCATGTGGGTGGATCCACCTGAAGACAGATAGAGGAGCGGTGTCCCAGTTCCCAAGGCCATCAGAAATATGTGTTTTCCAATGGTCTTAGGGGACGCCTGAAAAAGGGTTGTTTGACCCCCCCCAAAGGGGTCACGACCCACAGGTTGAGAACCGCTGACTTAGATCAAACATAATTGTACAGTTGCTGCCACCATCAGTTACAGCACATATTCTTTCTTGAGCTTCTCTATATCCCCTCCCTCTTCCACCCTACCTCCCAGGAAAACACACACACACACACACACACACACACATACACACCTTCACGCTAACTCCCCTTTCTTGAGGGATGTGGTGCAAGGGTGTGATGAGTGGTGACTACCGTCCTGTGAGCTAGTGACCAAAGATACATCACAAACTAACTGTGCCTTATTTGTCGGGGGGAGGGGCTCTCCAACACTCTATCAGATCCTCAGGAGTGACTTAGCAGTTGTGGAAAATATTAAAAACAGAAAGTGGGGAGCAGGGGCTCCTTGTCCCATGTCAGGACTCAGAGAGAGTGGATGTATTTTCCAAGGTGCATCTTTAGTGGGGCTTACAGATCTTTCATAAAGCATGCATATCACACAGCTAACCTATGACATAGTCAATGGGTAATACCATAAGTGGGTAGCATAATAAACCAGCAATGAGGTGAGGTTTGGCTATAGATCCTGATTACTCTTATCAACAGATAGCCTTCAGGCATGGTGAAGTAGACCGACAGGGAACTGTTTATTGGGTAATTCCTTTAAGATTACTCCTTAATGGAGAGCTATTGGGGAGGGAAGGCACAATATTCGACCTGGAGAATATGTATTTGAAAACATTTCTATCTTGGAACAATGGAGATCTTTCTCAAAATAGGGCTAGTTTTCCATGCCCATGGTTGCAAGTGTAGAAATAAAGGTCAAATGCTTTCTACCACGTCCTCAGTTCAGTACACAACAGAAGGAAACACTGCAAGGTACTGCCCTATGCCCACAACTGTTTTTTAAGCCCATTGTTGCAGCCACTGTGTCAATCCATTTAGTTGAGAGTGGTCCTATTTCACCGCCCTTCTACTTTACCGAGCATGATGTCTTTTCCAGGGACTGGGCTCTCCTGGTAACATGTCCAAAGTACCTGACACTATGTCTCAGCCATCCTTGCCTCTAAGGGGTGTTCTAGCTACGCTTCTTCCAAGACAGGTTTATTTGTTCTTCTGACAGTTCTTGTTTACTTTCAATATTTTCCATCTGCACTCTCATTCAAATGCATCAATTCTTTGGCCTTCCTTTTTCAATGTCCAACTTTCACATGCGTATGAGGCATTTAAAAATACTATGGCAAAAAAAATAAAACAAAATAATTACTATGGCTTGGGTCAGGTGCACCTTCATCCTCTGAATAGTAGCCTTCCCTGTCAGTACTTTAAAGAGATCCTGTAAATCAGATTTTCCCAATACAATACATTATTTGATGTCTTGCCCGCTGCTGTCATGAGCATTGACTGTGGAGCCAGTGAGGTGAAATCCTTGACAACTTTGTTAGAGGAGACCAGCCTCTAACAACCGCAGGGTCGGTAGGCACAATTGTACGGTATAACGTATAAAGATTATAGTAATATCACAGAGGGTAGGAAAGATAGAAGAGCGAATAAAATAATGGAGTAAAAAAAAATAATGGAGTCAGACACATTTTATGGTAGCATGCTCCCCTCAGCCTCTCTTGGTGGTCCGTGTGGAAGTAGGAGCGAAGAGAGGGAACCATTACTATCTTGGCACGTTTATAGGTAGCCATAAGACATGCATATTCAGCAGTTACATATGTCACCAGGTGGGTGAAATCAACAGGAAGGTTCCTGAGCTCACAGGGGAGGAAACCTAATACCTTAAAGTTTATACATAACTTCACCCTCATTGCTGGTGCTTAAGTGTTTGCTGTAGGAGTCCTGGTGGCCTGGGGGTTAAGCATTGGACTACTAAGCACAAGGTCAGCAGTTCAAAACCAGCAGCTGCTCTGCAGGAGAAAGATATGGCTTTCCACTCTTATAAAGACTTACTGTCCCAGAAACCCACAGGGACATTTCGACCTTGCCTTACATGGTTTCTGTGCCTTGGAATCACCTGGATGGCTGTAAGTGAGAGGCATTTTCTATGATTGTACAATTTTATCATTCCTCCAGCAGAATAAACTTAAACTCATTGCCATTGAGTCAGTTCTGACTCCTAGCAACTCTATAGGACAGAGTAGAACAGGGTGTGGGATACAGAAAGGTTTTTCCCCCTGGTTGGCCACCCATACTATATGCCAAACCTAAGAACACATGGTCACTGACTACGCACTTGCAGGTCAACTGCTTAGAGGTAAACTCCCTGAGGGTTATCAACCATCTAAAGCAGTCAGACCCTATTGTCTGTCCCACCATAAGTAGGGTCCCCTCCTTGCTGATAAGGATAGTGGATTGTTCCCCTGAAGGAGAGCCCAAAGACAAGGTCATGCCAACTCAAGGAGGACCAAGGTTAGGCTGCCATCTTGAATTTAGGGTCTTCCCATCATCTTGTCACATGTACACCCCCAGTGCCTCCCCTTCCTATTGCGTGTACACCCCTCGCTCCTCTGCCCGCCTACTGCATGTATGCCTATGGTACAACCCCTTCCTATTATGATGTAATTGGGGGTTTGCACATCTCCGAGAATGTATATAAGCCGTGATTGGAAATATATTCTCTCTCCATGGACCTGGCTGCTGAGATCATGGCTGTCTGGGAGGTAAGCAATTGCATGCCTTATATTGTCTGATGTGTCTTTAATTTTACCCCTCAATTACACAACTTCCCCTCGGGCCTGTTCGATTGTGGGGGCTGGTAGCCCACACTGGGGGTTTTCCACGACAAGCTTTTTACAAGAATGGAAAGCCTCAACTTTCATCCGTGGAGCAGCTGGTGGTTTTGAACTGCTGACTTTACCCTTAGCAGCCCAATGTGTAACCCACTATGCCACCATCAGTTGTGCCTCTTTGGAATGATGTTTCCAGATCCTTGTCCAAACTTATCTTTGAAAGGCTTCACTGTCATTTCCATGAGTCATACTTTATTAGACAAATTGATAGTTGTTTTTTTTCTTAATCATTTTATTGGGAACTCATACAACTCTTATCACAATCCATATATACATCCATTGTATGTCAAGCACATTTGTACATTTGTTACCCTCATCATTCTCAAAACATTTGCTTTCTGCTTGAGCCCTTGGTATCAAGTTCTCATTTTTCCCCTCGCTCCCCGCTCCCACCTCCCTCATGAACCCTTGATAATTTATAAATTATTATTTTGTCAGAAAAATTGATAGTTTTGTGTGTAATAAGGTGAGGATCAAGTTCATTTTTTTCATTCACTTAAACACCATTTTGTGAGGAGATTTTTTTTACCCGTATCTCTGCCAATTGTGCAACTTAGATATTACTGTCTAGGGCAGTAAAATGTACCAAAACATCAAATAAAGGAACAGCCAATAGTATGGAAGGTCCCTTTTTCCCTTCTTAAAAATTATTTTTTATTAAAAGATCATCTTATTGGGGGCTCTAACAGCTCTTATAACAATCCATATACCAGTTGTATCAAGCATATTTGTACATGTTTCCATCATTATTTTCTAGACATTTACTTCCTATTGAGCCCTTGGTATCAGCTCCCTTTTTTCCCCTCTGTCCCCACCCCTGGTGAACCCTTGATAAAGGTAATTTTCATATCTTACACTGACTGCTGTGTCCCTCCTCCATGGTTTCTGTTGTTCATCCACCTGGAGGGAGTGGAGGGAGGTGTTATGTGTCCATCATTGTGATCAGTTCCGCCTTCCTCCCCCCCGATTCTCACCTTCCCCCTACCCTTCTGGTATCACTACTCCCATTCGTGTTGCTGGATTCTGTGTGTCATGAGCTCTTCTCTCTTATCTGTACCTGTGTATATGCTCTGGTCTAGTCCATGATAGTGGGGGTGAGGAAGCCTCAGGGAGCCAGAGGAATATTGTGTTTCATCCATGCTATATTGCACCCTGGGTTGACTCATTCCTTCCTTGTGACCTTGTATGAGGGAATGGCCCATTGTCTCCAGATGGGTTTTGGGTCTCTGCTCAACTCCCCTTGTTCTCAACAATATGTTGTGTTGTTTGTTTGCTTGTTTGGGGTTCTCTGATACCTGGAAGCTCCTTTTTTTTTTTTTTAACGAATAGTGCCATGAACAGTGACAGCAATTGGGCAGAAAGGCAATGACCACTGAGATTGAATTTTTCTTTCAGCCTACAGGTCCTGAGTCCCCAGCAGGAAGGGAATTAGTTGGGGGAAAGAGAATGAGGTTCCTGTATTTGGGTGTTGTCAGTTCTGGGGAAATTCTGACTATAAAGCAGAGCTGATCCAGAAAACCCAAAGAGAATATCCCAGCTGCTGACAGGGTCCCCAAGACAAGGGCAATGGTCAAGGTTCAGGTGACTTTGTTTGGTTTATGCTTTCTTCTTGTCCCCTAAAGGTGTTGTTGTTGTTGTTAGGTGCCATCAAGTCAGTCCGACCCATATCGACCCCGTGCACAACGGAAGGAAACACATACTCATCAGAGAATTGTCCCTAAAGGTCCATTTTACTTCAATATATCTTATTAAATGGATTCATTCTGTATCAAAACACAAAGGATTCATTGTTCCTTTCTTCCTCAGAAATCCCAAAAGTTGATGATCATCCACTTGGACATGCGCAAAATGAAACACGGGTGGGCAGACTGGAACAATGCGATGAACATATTGCATCTATCGTTCACTGGCACACAAATTAGTTTTCTTTAAGGGAAGATCATGGAACGTGTGACTTACATGCAAGAGCTTTGACTTGAACAACAAACAGCCAGAAGAGGAACGATGAACGAAAGGTCTCTGCTCAGCTCACTGCAGATGAGAAAACCTTTCTGCCTGCCGACCACAAATAATTTGGTACTGAAATGAAATTCCCCACGCATCAAAAATCCAACAACCCCAATTCCCAACTCATTAATCATCAGGAAACTTAGAGGGATCGCATGTATGTAATGAATATGAGAAACTAGTTCTTAAATGCTTCTGCCCCCTCCCGCCCCCCGCCACTATCATGATCCCAATTCTCCCTTACAAATCTGGCTAGACCAGAGGATGTACACTGGTACAGATAGGAACTGGAAACGCAGGGAATCCAGGACAGATGATTCCTTCAAGACCAGTGGTGAGAGTGGTGATACCGGGAGGATGGAGGGAAGGTGGGGTGGAAAGGGGAAACCAATTACAAGGATCTACATATAACCTCCTCCCTAGGGGGAGGGCAACAGAAAAGTAGGTGAAGGGAGACATCAAACAGTGTAGGTTATGACAAAATAATAATTTCTAAATTATCAAGGGTTTATGAAGAGGGGGGAGGGGGAAAATGAGGAGTTGATACCAGGGGCTCAAGCAGAAAGTAAATGTTTTGAGAATGATGATGGCAACAAATGTACAAATGTGCTCGACGCAATGTATGCATGTATGAATTGTGATAAGAGTTGTTCGAGCCCCCAATAAAATGATCTTTTTTTTAAAGTCTTCCCTCCCTGATCATCAGATCCTTTACAGAGAGAAAACTTACAGCTGCAGCTGCAGCCTACATAGGGAAACTTTCTTCACAAACTCCAAACTCATCGAACATCATCCCACAACTCACAAAGGGCAGGAACTGCATAAATGCCTGGAATATAACAAAGCTTATCTCCATAAGCCACAGTTCAAAGAACGTCAGAAAATGCAGATATGGCAGATAAATCTATCTATGCTGTGTTTGTGGAAAAGGCTTCCACCAGGAGACCAATCTCATTGTTCATCAGCAAACTCATACTGGAGAGAAATCCTACTTATGTGGGAAATTTGGGAAAGGTTTTATCCTTAAAGGAAATCTTATTGTTCATCAGCGAACCCATACTGGAGAGAAACCTTATATGTGTAGTGAATGTGGAAAAGAGTCACTCATAAGGGAAATCTCATTACCCATCCGCAAACTCATAGTAGCGTCATATATATATATATATATATATATATATATATATATATATATATATATATATATATATATATATATACCATGAAGTTGGAAAAGGCTCCAACCAGAAGTCATGTCCCATAGAAAATAAGAAATTTCACGTAGAAAAGATTTTCTTTTCCTGTATTGAATGTGGAAAATCTTATTCCCAGAAGCCAAGGCTCAGTAGGCATTGGAAAATTCACACAAAAACATTTCAGTGCAGTGAATGTTGGAAAAGCCTTTGAAACGGAGCAAGGTCTCATGCACATCAAGGACCTCACCCAGGAGAGCTACCGTACAGCTGCAATGAGTGCGGGCAAACCTGCCCATGCTTCTACACTCAATTCACATCAAAGACAACATAAAAGAGAGAAACGTGTCGATTCCATCATGGTGCAAGAACGTCCCACAGAGTCACAGCCCACCATCCACCAAAGACCGCATGCGGGAGAAAAGCTCTCATAATACAGTGACTTCACAGATGCAACCTCTGCCAACTCAGCAATCAGTAAACCCAGTGTCCCACTAAGAATAGGAATGTAGTCCTTGGGGACAGCCTGTTGCCTGCTATGAACCCTCTGGAGATTACAGAGAATTACAAAGAATAAGGTTTATAGCGGTAAAACCTTAATGAGTACAGTGACGTGACTACAGTAGTGTCTTGAGTGCCCAATTCCATCCTATTTTGTGCCCTACAAAACCTGTTGGATAAATTCAAACACATTCCCTTGAGATGAGGGTTGAAAAAATATTTCTCCCTGGTTACTTGACCATAAACTGTATCCTGAGGAAAATCACAAGTGCATACACTGGGAAAGCCTAATACACTCGCCCTGTTTTTAAATTTGCTTTCATAGTCTGTGGTAGTCACCTAATCTGGTGTGAATTTAAGGATGAAGAGTGTCGGGGAGGAGTCTAGGCTGTCAATCTGGAGATAGCATATCAGACTTCTGTTTGGGTGTGGCCTCCTCCTGAGAATTCTGGAAAATCTGGTATTTCCTCCTTGGAGGTGGGAGACTCTGTTCACACCCTGGGAGACATAAGAGCTGACAAGACACATAGACCCACCTGATGTAGAGACCCCTGCCAGTGCTGAGATGTTCTCATGCAGAGACCCCAGCCAGCACAGAGATGCTTACAACACCACTGGGCCCAAAGAATTTCTACTCACTGGCTTGATTGTCCTGCATTTGGCTTCATTGCGTAACTTTCGTGAGTCTGAAGAGGATTTCATAGATTGGTGTTGGACCTATGGGCTAATATCAGACTTATGGACTTGGTCTGGACTGGGCTGGCATGTTTTCTCAATATTCAATTCCGCTTGTATATAAAACTCTTTCTTCTTTTTTTAAAAAAACTCTTTCTTATACACGTGTATCCATGGATTTGTTTCTCTAGTCTACCCAGACTAACACATAGCCATATATAAGCTGATGTTAACACAAATACACACCAACCAGTTGTTCTTCTACTGTGCCAATTAAATGAATCAAAGCCTGATTAATCGCTCTGGAGAAAGGTAATACTGTGAATATTTAAAACATAAGATTATTGGTGTCTTGAATGTTGCTCTACCTTAAGAAACACACTGAAAGTGATTGGTGGGGGAAAGGCAATATTGAATTGGAGGAATATGGCGCGCGCACACACACATATACATGTATATATATCAGTTTGGATTCCCTAGATTAGTGTGGAAGATTTAACCAAAAAACCAGATTGTGTTCTGGACATAATGGAACTGTATATTATACAGAGGAGGTTAGGGAACAATCTTCCACTGAGTGTGTTTATTTATGTAACAAAGACTGGTCACATACTTCATGGGTACTTATTTGGTCCTATTTCTAGGAGCTGATGATACATTGGTGAGTGAAAGTCTATGCCAAGAAATGGACAGTGTAAGAAACAAGAGAAAAATAACAGTATATAATTGATCAAGCTTTCACGAGGGTGGGGAAGGGAGGGGAAAAAAGAGGAGCTGATACCAGGGGTTCAAGTGGAAAGAAATTCCTTTGGAAGTATTGAGGGCAACCTGTGGACGTGTAAGGGATTGCTTAATATCCTTCTGGCTGTCATCTTTGTATAACCCATCAAAAGATGGTTCACGTGTATGCAGATGTGAAATGCTTGTGGTCCACCAAGATGGTTCGATGTCAGAGGAAACCAGCCTCCAACAACTGAAGGCCCAGTAGGCACAATGGTGCGGCAACACTATATAAAGATGATAGTAAAGTCATAGAGGTTAGGAAACATAGGTGAGTAAAATAAAGGAGTCTGCCATGTGTTATGGTAGCAATCTCACCTCAGCCCCTCTTGGTGGTCCAAGTGGAAGTGGGAGAAGTGAGAGCCCCTTTACTATCTTGGGACATTTATATGCAGCCTTAAAACATGCATATTCAGTAGTTACATACGTCACAAGGTGGGTGCAATCTATAGTAAGGTCCCTGAGCTCACAGGTGAGGAAACCTAAATACCTGCACTGGGGGAAGGTATGAGGGGGCTGGGTGACAGGGCAGGGAAGAGCTAGTGAAAGCATGTCTGCTTCTGTGGGGGGATAACATCAACCATGTGCTCACTTTAAGGCAGCATAGCTGTTCAGGGAAGAGTCTGTGAGGATGATATTTAAAGCAGGAAAATGTACTTGGGCTTTATCTCTAACTTACCAAAGTGGAGGCTTTCCTCCCGTGGAATATCAGTTTTCCAGATTCCATTATAAGTTAGGGACTAGAGTCCTCATCCAATTCACCCCAGGGCTCGTTTCCCTGTTAGGTAGCTAACAATGTACCTGAGGTTCATCAGACCTTTGTGGGGCTGGAATCCTGCACATTGATGAATGGAACCCTAAAGCGGAGACTGGCTTTAATATCCCGCTATGTGGGATTCGGTCTAAGAAGTGCTCCACTTACTTCCTTGGCTTTGGTTGAGACTGGGTAGGGAATTTTCCCTAACTACTCCCGGGCTTTAAGGGATTGGAGTGGGGACTCTTTTCCCTTTCCCTATCTTCCCCTGAGTCAGTTTGGGATATTTGGCCTTTCTGTGTACATCAGAGGACTACGTGTCCAGTTGACTGATCTCACAGTATCCTTGGAGGAACAGATAGCCTTGATTGTGTGTTCTCATCCTATACTAGATATACAAGTTTTATCAGGAATATATTGTTTTAGTTATGAATAAACTTTGTATAAACAGACTGGCAAACTGCCCGGAACAGATGATGAAGCCAAGGTTGTGGTTACTGTGTTTAGTATATAAGGAAGCCTTTTGCAAAAATAAAAATTGCCAGCAGCTCCAGGGTTGTTGAGCTGTTCGGTCCTCCTGAACCCCTCTGTTCTGTCATTTGTTCCTTCTTTATTTAAAGTCCCTCTCCCTACCTTCAGACCCTGTTTCAGGTGATCTCTGACAGAGCTGGACTCCGGCACCGCTAGGCTTCAACTGAGCCATGCCCGAGTCGGAAAAGGGGGCCTCGCTCCACCAAGAAGGAAGATCTGGAAGTGGAGTGAATCCTTTCCATGCTGGATCCCTGTGCTGAGCACCTCCTCCACCCAAGAGGCATGCAGTTTGAGCCCTGGAGAGGATGAGGAGCAGCACCGGAGAAAAGGCAGCAGCACCAAGAGACCAGCCTGAGCCAGAGGAGTGGGCTTCCCGGCTCAGGCTGGGGACTTGCTGACACATTCCAGGTGCCTGCAGACACTTGGTGGAACTAGGTTTGCTGAGCTCAGATTTTCCCCTTAACAGTTAGGCTGCCTTAAAGTGAGCGCATAGTTGATTTTATCTCCCTAGAGAAGCAAACATGATCCTTTTGCTCTCTTCCTGCATTGACACCCACCCCCATGGTTCCCTCCCCCATGCAGGTATTAGGTTTCCTCACCTGTGAGCTCAGAGACCTCAATGTAGATACCACCCACCTTGTGATGCATCTAACTACTGAATATGCATGTCTTCAGGCTACCTATAAACGTCCCAAGATAGTAAAGGTTCTCTCTCTTCTCCCAGTTCCACGCGGTCCATCCAGAGGAGCTCAGGTGAGCGTGCTCCCATAAAATTTGTGTGACTCCGTTATCTTACTCTCTCCTATCTTAGCCTCTGTGACTTGACTATCATCTTTATATACTATTGCCATACATTTGCGTCTTCTGGCCCTCCGGTTGTTGCAGGCTGGTTTCCTCTGACACCCCCCCACCCCCGCACCCCAACAGTTCCGCAGTACAAAAGAACACTTGGTGTCATGATTGGCTTAAAGAGCTGGAAGGTGGAGGCCTGTTTGATCCCTGCTTCCTGGGAATCAGCCTTTGGCTGCTGATCTTGCTCTTCCTAACTGCTTGTGAAGTTGGAGGCTGCAAGATGCCTCCACCATGCCACACTACCCTAATAGACCATAAATAACACGACCGGTATCCTTTGCTTCTATTTAAATAAGCAATCGGTTAAGCTCTTAGTTGAACTAGCCACGTTGCATGGTGAGTGCCTACGGAATCAGGCAGTACAAAACATGAGCACGATTTTTTTATAACCTCTTTATGGCTGGAATGTGTATCCTGAGAGAGATCTCCGTTTTCACCATCCCCTTAAACTATCTTAGACTGGGTTCCTTGGAAAAGCAAAAACAATGAAGGTTACATATGCAGATCTATAAATTTAGATTAAGAAAGTAGCTCTCGAGGGAGGGGGAAACGGAAAGAGAGGGGAAAAAATGAGGAAGTGATGCCAGGGGCTCAAGTGGAAAGCAGACGTTTTGAGAATTATGATGGCAACAAATGTGCTTGACACAATGGATGGATGTATGGATTGTGGTAAGCATTATATGAGCCCCCAATAAAATGATTTAAAAAAAAAAAAGTAGCTCTCCCCAGTGTAGAAGTGAGCTAGTTCCAAGTCTGTGGGTCAGGTTACACCTGAGGCTTCTGACTCACATAGCTTTGGGCAATGATGAAACTAAGATTAGCGGAAGAAGGCAGGTTTGTGGCTGCCGAAGCCAATGCGCCCACAGTTGTCAGGTTAAAAGGACAGATTGCTGAGGACTCCTGAATAGGCAGGATTGTGTCAGACACAGGAAAAGTCCACTGGGCAGGGTACAACTGCCCTTGCAGGTTTTGCAGGTTTCTGAGGCTGTTAATTTTTTTTCTTTTTTTGAGATTTTTAAATAAATCATTTTATTGGGGGCTCATACAGCTCTTATCACAATCCATCCATCCATCCATTGTGTCAAGCACAGTTTTACATTTGTTGCCATCATTTTCAAAACATTTTCTTTCTGCTTGAGTCCTTGGTATCAGCTCATTTCCCCCTCCCTCCCCCACCTCCTATCCCTCATGAACCCTTGATAATTTATAAATTATTATTTTTTCCATGTCTTACACTGACTATATCTCACATCACCCACTTTTCGGTTGTCCACCCCCCTGGGATATGTATGTAGATTGTGATCCGATATGTTCCCCCTTTTCCTCCCCTTCTGGTATTGCTACTCTCATTATTGGTCCTGAGGGGGAGGCTGTTAATCTTTTATGGGAGCAAGAAGCATCCTCTTTCTCTGGGGGAGCAGCTTGTGAGTTCGAACTGCTGACCTTAAAATTAGCAGCCCAACTCACTCGCTGCCATGGAACCGATGCCGACTCCCCGCGGACCTATGGGACAGGAGAGAACTGCCCCTGTGAGTTTTCCAGACAGTAACTTTTTCCTGGAGTAGGAAGCCCCGACTTTCTACCGGGGAGCGGCTGGGGGTTTGAACTGCTAACCTTGCGGATCGCAGCCCAACTAGCGAGCTTCTATACCGCCAGGTTTCTGGTTTTTTGACGAGTCTCCAAAATCGGAGTGCAGTTGGCCCAGTGGTTAAAGAGCTTGTCTGCTAAGTCACCTTGGGGGTCCTGTGGGGCCACCCCATGTTTTCCTAAGGATCGCTGGGACCCGGAATCCACTCCACAGTTAGGGTAGGTGCGCTTGTCCGCGTTGGGGCCCCAAGAGGTGCTCCGACGTCCGTACGGCGCGTGCGCAAATGTGGCCGCTTCCGGCGCGCTGGCGCCCGGAAGTCGGCGGTTCGCGCGGTTGGACTCTGCGGACCCTTGCCGGCCGCCGTCGGCGGGTGTTGCGTCGTCGGGCGCGTGGAGCGGCGCGGGCTCTTTACGAAAAGGGCCGGCTGCCGACTTGAGCGCCGCTTCTCACAACGGTTCCTGGTCTGGGCAGGCGCAGGTCCGCACGGTTCGGTACTTTTACAGGGCGAAGTAGGTACGGTTCGGTACTTTTACAGGGCGAAGTAGGTACGTGAACGCGGGGACATTTGGAGTTCCAAGGGCCTCGCCGGGCGGAGGTGTTTCAGGGGAAGCCGCTGAGCGTCGGCGGTGTCTGTGGGGCCAGACGCGGTATCTGTGGGGTCAGACGAGCTGCCCGTGGGGTCAGACGCGGTGTCCGTGGGGTCAGACGCGGTGTCCGTGGGGTCAGACGCGGGGCCCGTGGGGTCAGACGCGGTGTCCGTGGGGTCAGACGCGGTGCCCGTGGGGTCAGACGAGCTGCCCGTGGGGTCAGACGCGGTGTCCGTGGGGTCAGACGCGGTGTCCGTGGGGTCAGACGCGGTGCCCGTGGGGTCAGACGCGGTGTCTGTGGGGTCAGACGCGGTGTCCGTGGGGTCAGACGCGGGGTGAGCGCCCTTATCCTACGACCCACACTGCCCCGCTGGTCAGGCTCCAGGGTGTCTGCGCAACTCCCTGCTCCTGGGAGCTGGGGCTGGGGGGAGGGGGGCGTGCCGTTTACGTGGAAGGCTGGGTTTGTGGGTCATTTCTTCCTCCTCCTTTTTGGGGATTCATCGAAATCTGCTAGGGAGTTGCCCAGGAAGTGTTAAATAGGCATTTCCTTAGATCGCTTTTACCACGTAGAAAAGCATTTTTGTTTGAAAGTAAACGCAGTGCTCTGCCCAACTTCTAGTGCTCATGTTTTATGCTTACCGGGATGCAGTAGCTCAGCTCTGAGGCGATATCCAGAAGCCGGCTGTACTTTAATGGGGCCAAGCAGGTATGTGAACCTAGATCGTTTTGACCACAATATGTTTATCTTATTGCCCACTCAGAGAACTCACTGACCCTTTGTCTTTTCCAGATGTCAGATCATAAAATTATCAACTCCCTCAGGATTCCAAAAGTTATGAAATAAATAGGTCCATCATTTTTTTAATTTAATCGTCTTATTGGGGGCTCTTACAACTCTTCTCACAATCCATCCATCCATCCATGATGTCAAGCACATTTGTACATTTGTTGCCATCATCATTCTCAGAACATCTGCTTTCTGCTTGAGCCCTTGGTATCAGCTCCTCATTTTTCCCTTCCCACCCTGCTTCCCCTTCCCTCATGAACCCTTGATAATTTACAAATTATTATTTTGTCATAGCTTACTGTCTGGCGTCTCCCTTCACCCACATTTCTGTTGTCCATCCCACAGGGAGGAGGTTATATGCAAATACTTGTATTCAGTTCCCCTTTCCACCCCATCCTGAGGTGCATCATTTTATTCCAAGACTAAAGCCAGTCTTAGTTTATCTGCGTCCTTTCTCCCATGAATTCCTTGTATTGTCTGGTAGTGGCTCTTTTCTCTTGATTCCTCATGAAAAACATGAATAATGGTGTCAGGGCATCCGCACAACCCCATGCCCACCTTCACAAGGGGAAGGAGAGAGAATAAACAAATTTGCGTTCTCGATCCATCTTTCAGAACAAAGAATCTGCCTTTTACAAATGTACAACTGTACAAATGTAAGAGTCAACACAAAACCAATACCTATGAGGCAGAAGTCAAGCATATTCCAAATTTTCACATTCTCCAAGCTGCGGCATCCCTCCCATCTTTGACTCCAGGTATTCTGTCTCCCCTTAGCATTCTTGCCCCCACCCCCACCCCCAATTTGGTTTGGCAAATCACTGTAAAGTCTCACCAGACACAGGAACTGTATATACAGTTAAGTGGTTCCGGACATGGCCTTTCAAGGGAGCTATAATACAGTGGCCTGAATGGGTAGTGTCTTTTGTTCTAATCCTTTGTAGTGTTTTGGCATTTGAATATGCCATTGGAAATGCAAAGCCCAGTCAGAGTAAGGACTCATTTTTAGCTCTCTAGTGCCACTGGCATCAGTAGTTCATTGTCATCAACTTGTCAGCTGTGACCCAGGAAGGGGCCTTGCCTTCCCTTGGGTAATTGCTCAAACCCACCTGCAACCTCTGTCTTTACTGCTGGCAGGAAATATAGTGCTTGTTAACATTTTGTGCCTCGGATGGTGCAAGAAGGATGTGTCTAAATTTAGCTTATCAAGGCATTGCTGCTGTACCACCCACCATGTCCATTCAATTCGTAGGCCCCATAGGCTGTCTCAAGTGAACAAGCCAACAGATCATCTACTTGCTGATTCTAGGAAGAGGACTTTATTGCCCTTGGATATAATCTATTGGGGGGCACTAAGTAAAGAGACATTCAACATTATTAAAGCTCTCAGTTTAAGATCAGGGGCAGGCAAAATCTGGTCAAAAATAGAAAGTACCACTCACTTTGAATTTTGTCTTCAGCTCCCAGATCGTGTCTCCCAGCAGCAGCAAAAACAAAAAAAAATCAAAGGAAAGAAGTTGAAGGAGTTGGATATTATCACTTCCGAGGACGTCCTCCACTGGAGACGGAAACTGCTGAAAAGAATTTAGAATTGATCCAGAAAACACAAGGCATCCCAGTGGCTGGCCATGTCTCAAAAACAAAAGAAAATTATCAAGATGCAGGTGACTTTGGTTCATTTTACAGTTCCCTTTTCCTCCCCAATGAATTATAAATAACTTGTAAATTATCAGTTCAATGAAACTCAAAAGTGTAACTATGGAACATTAGGAACTGGAGATAAATAAACATAGACTAACTTTCACATCCAGCAAAATAGGATCAGAACTCTATATTATTCATGGGATGTACACTAAATTATTGCATTGAACAGAAACTTGACTAGAGGATCCTGTGGGGTACATTAGCTGTCAACTAGCACCTAATGTTTTTCAGCCCAACACAAGAGAATCATAATTTAAATGATAAAGCCTGTTTGAGGAGAATGCACATGAGTTTCTCCTGGGATATCAATTATTTCACGAAATTTTATTCGGAATATTTCTTTTCTAAGAGATAATGTGGTATTTGGTGTCCTGAACAGCAGCATTCTGTTAGAGGCAAAAGTAGCTGTCTTAGGGTTGTCTTCTAGCTTTCGCACCTAATAGATCCGTATAGGAATAGAATAAGCAAACTTGGTGGACGCAGGAGGCAAATACATGTTGGCCCATGGTTTTAGCCTCGTAGTGATCCAGGTTTAATTAGAAACTAAACCTAAATATACTTGTGAAATGGAAGCAATGCATGGATTTCATATGACTGTCAGTGAATTGGTGTTTGAGTATAGATCTGGAAATCAGGAGTCATTCCATGACTTTTCACACACCACTTCCAGCTATTGCATACCTGAGTGTTCCCATCTGTAGACTGGTGATGGTGGTAATGGTGTCTATCTCATAGTCATTGTGGAGATGAAATTAATGCATGCATTGACAGCATGTAGGAGAATGTCTAGGGCAGGACATGAAAGTGTATCCAGGATACCTATTCTTCCCAGTACTTTTTATTACGGTAATATCAGCTGTCATAACTTTGAGCGATCTACGCGATCAGATAATCCGTGTCTTGATTTATTTTGAGGTTTTTTGATTCTTTTATTGGGGACTCGTAGAACTCTTACCACAATCCATACATCCATCCACTGTGTCAAGCACATTTGTACATTTGTTGCCATCATCATTCTCAGAACATTTACTTTCTGTTTGAGCCCTTGGATGAGCTCCTCATTTCTGTGTTTTACTAATTACTGTTGATGTTGAAATCTTTCTTGCCTTGATCAGTGAGATCGTTTGTTTTTGAAATATCTGCCCACATTCTCTGCTCATTTGCTCATAGTGCTTTCTAGGAATTGTTTCCATTGGTCATCCCTTAATCTGACATCACATGGCTTTTTTTCCATACAGAAGTTTTAATTTTGAATTAAAAACTTGTCACAAATTTTCAGATTTTTCCTTTCCAACTTTTGACCTGTGTCAAATATATTTCATGTTTTCTTGGATTATTTTTTTCAAAGTTTAGTTATTGCACGAATAATCTGCTTTCCTGCACAGCGTGCCAACATTTGCCTGTAAGGCTTAAAAGAGCTCATATTATACTTACTTGGCAGGGGAGAGACCATGATCACGAAGGTGGTTTCCCAGGGCGAGGCTTAGCCACTGCACTCCAGATGTGCTGAACCCTGCGATTTCCCCAAATGTAGGAAACACGACTGCATAATTTGTGGTAGTGGGGGGCTGCATTCGTGTGCTCCTCTGGAAAAAAAAAGAGCAAGCTCGTGTATTTACTGTGTCGTAGCTTCTGTAGGGAATCCAGGTACAGCTTCTCTTGGTGCTCTGCTTCTTAGTGTCACAAAACTACAATAAAGGTGTTGGCAAGGCCTAAGGTCTGGTCTGAGACTCAAACAGAGAAGGATCTGCCTACTTACTTGGTTACAGGCAGGATTGAGTTCCACGAGAGCCTCACTTTCTCCCTGTTGATTGCCCTCAGTTACTTGCAAGATGGGCCTCCCTCAAACTGGCAGCTGACACCATTAAAACCATCCAGATGGGAGTAACAGCTCTAATAGATCATTTGCCCCTGACATTCCCCAGTCTGTTGAGTAGGAGTAAGTCAGTCATGAGAACAGCCCGTGCTCAAGGAGATGGGGCTGTACCAAGATAGGAATACACTCATAGGGCTAGCTAAGAATCTGCCTGCCAGAGGACTTTCATTGATTAAAATTATTTTTGAATCTACATATAACCTCCCTGGGGGACAGACAGCAGAGAAGTGGGTGAAGGGAGACATCGGACGGTGTAAAATATGACAAAATAATTTATAGATTATCAAGGGTTCATGGAGGAGGGAGAGTGGGGAGGGAGGGAGGGGAAAAATGAGGACTGATATCAAAGGCTCAAGTAGAAAGCAAATGTATTGAGAATGATGAGGGAAACAAATGTACAAAAGTGCATGACAAAATGGATGTGTGGATTGTGATGAGTTGTACAAGCCCCCAATAAAATGATTTAATTAAAAATATTATTTTTGAGTGCCCACTGACTCTTCTCTTTTAGAGGTTATGAACAGTTATTTGTGAAGAAGATATCATTCACACCCCTGTTGACTCACCTCTCCTTCATATTCTTACTCTCTGTTATGTGTATGGTAGTTTCTCAAGTTGCAAATTACAACTGAATTAACAGTGATCTGTTTCATGTATTTGATACGTGGTTAACTTGTCTATTAATACAGGGGTACCCCCCCAAAATGGCATTTTTTTTTCAAGGCTATTTAAATATTTTTACAAAACAAACTGATCACCTTCAAAATACTCTCCATTACACTTAATACATTTGTCAAAATCTGCTATTTCATCCTTTCTTTTTTTGATCCTAACAAAAAAATTTTATTTTAAAAATAGTATATAAGTAAAAAAAAAGTTATTTGGAACACATAATTTTATCTGAGATCATCAAATGAAATGGTATTTACAAATGAGTAAAAGATAGCTACATTTGTTTGTCATATGATGGTGGCAAGCCCTTAACTGGGCTCCAGAAGTGCCTTTTGACTTGAAATACTTTAAAACTTGGACATTCACTGTCTACCCTTTAATGCTATATCTTTTTTTTTAACTTCTTTTTTTTAATCGTTTTATTAGAGGCTCCTACAATTCTTAACGCAATCCATACATACATCAGTTGCATAAAAGCACATTTGTACATTCATTGCCCTAATCATTCTCAAAACATTTGCTCTCCACCTAAGCCCCTGGCATCAGCTCCTCATTTTTTCCCCTCCCTCATGAGCCCTTGATAATTTATAAATTATTATTTTGTCCTATCTTACCCTATCCGACATCTCCCTTCACCCACTTTTCTGTTGTCCATCCCCCAGGGAGGAGGTCACATGTAAATCCTTATAATGGGTACCCCCTTTCTACCCCACCCTCCTCCTACCCTCCCAGTATCACCCCTCACACCACTAGTCCTGAAAGGATCATTCATCCTGGATTCCCTGTGTTTCCAGTTCCTATCTGTACCAGGGTACATCCTGTGGTCTTGCCAGATTTTTAAGGTAGAATTGGGATCATGATAGTGGGGGACAAGGAAGCATTTAGGAACTAGAGGAAAGTTGTTTGTTTCATCGTTGCTACACTGCACCCTGACTGCCTTGTCTCCTCCCTGAGACCCTTCTGTAAGGGATGTCCAGTGGCCTACAACTGGGTTTTGAATCTCCACTCCACACTCCCCCTCTCATTCACTATGATAAGGTTTTTTTGTCCTGATGCCTGCTACTTGATCCCTTTGACACCTCGCTGGTGTGCTTCGTTGCTCTGAGCTAGATGGCCACTTGTTTGCCTTTAAGACCCCAGACGCTTTATCTATTGACAGCCGGGCACCATCAGCTTTCTTCGCCACATTTGCTTATGCACCCATTTGTTTTCAGCGATCACATCATGGAGGTTAGCACACAGTGATGTTTTGTTCTTTGATGCCTGATAACTGATCCCTTCAGCACCCTGTGATCACACATACTGGGTGCTTCTTCCATGTGGGGTCTGTTGCTTTTGAGCTAGATTGCTGCTTGTTTACCTTCAAGCTTTTAAGACCCCAGACACTATCTTTTGATAGCTGGGCACCATCAGCTTTCTTCATACCACATTTGCTTATTCACCTGCTTGGTCTTCAGTGGTTGTGTCGTTGGGAAAGTGAGCATCATAGAATGCTATTCCATTTTGGAAACATTTTTCAAACTCATGTTTTGGATGTCTGACAGCACCTCCCTTGATTTTTTTTTTCACCTCTTCTAAGCCTTCAAATTGCTGTCCTCTTATGTTCCTCTTCAGTCACAGAAACAAAAAGAAGTTCTACAGAGCAATGTCAAAAGAGTAAAGTGCATGGAGGAAGAGAGGAATGATGTGTTTTGCCAAAAACTGGCGCACTGAGATGGCTGCATGAGCAGGTGCATTTTTGTGGTGCCAGAACCAATCTCCTGTCTACCACAAATCAAACCTTTTTTATTGCACACAGTTATAAGATCTTTTCAGAACCTCTAAATCAATGGTTCTGAATCTTCCTAATGCCACACGCTTTCATACAGTTCCTCATGTTGTGTTGATCCCAACCATAAAATTACTTTCGTTGCTACTTCATAACTGTAATTTTGCTACTGTTATGAAACAGACCGGGAAAGGGTTGTACCACCCCCAAAGGGGTCGTGACTCACAGGTTGAGAACTGCTGCTCTAAATAGAAAGCTTGATTTAACAGTCTGACCTGGTGAAACAAACTCCCTCACATCAGAAAAACAAATGAGCATTGTCTTAATCTTTGATTTCACTTGACGAGCTTGTTGTGGGTGAAGTGAGGATGGTACCTTCCACTAGTTTGAATGATGTTTGTTTTCAGGGTTGTAAGAATAGCACCACGTCTCGTCACCTGTAATGACCTTGGGAAATAAGTCTGGGTCTCTTCTGAGCACGGTATGTTTCTACTGGGCATTCTTTTTCCTGGTCAGTCGGAACCCAAGTCACAAATTTCACAAATCTTCTGCTAAAATTCACTTAACCAAGCTCCAAAATAGTCCAGATAACTTCCCCATCTCGTCAGTGGTTTGTCATCGATCTTTGAGCACAAATTTTGTCGACATTTTCTTCCATTTGGAAATTGACAGATGTGCAGAAGATTTGTCATCCATTGACATTTCACCTTTTTTGAAACGAGAAAACTTCTCGTATACTTCAGTTTTCTCTATAGTGCTGGCCTTGTAAGCTGTGCTCAACATACCACCGGTTTCTGCGGCATTTTCCCCAAGCAGGAAACAAAATTTCACAGCCACATGCTCTTCTCTTAAATCAGCCATCACAAAAAATGAGGTTTGAGAAAAACTGCTTTTACCAAAAAGATCACTATGACCAGAGAAAACCTTCTCAGTCTATGCCAATGGGTGCACTAACTCAGAGTGAGGTACCCAGTGTGCCCCTAGCGGGAAAAACACATTCTACAAAAGCTCTGCTTTTTTTGGAAGGGTGCCCCCTCGTGTATAAGCGTGTGTGTGTGTGCGTGTGCGTGTGTGTGCGTGCTTCTCAATTTCATCCAATTTTCTTTTTGAAATATTTTTGGTGGCTTCATGAATTCTTTCCTCCAGATGGAACACACTGACTAAATATGTTATTTGTTTTAAATAATTTTATTGGTGGCTTTTACAACTCTTACCATAATCCATGTATACATCCATTGTGTCAAGCGTATTTGTACATTTGTTGCCATCGTCATTCTCAAAACATTTCCTTTCTACTTGAACCCTTGATACCAGCTCCTCATTTGTTCCCATCCCTCCCCCCCCAATTAATCCTTGATAATTTATACATTATTATTATTTAGTCTTATCTTACAATGTCCAACGTCTACCTTTACCCACTTTTCTGTTGTCTGTCCCCCAGAGAGGAGGTTATAGATCCTTGTAATCGGTTCCCTCTTTCTACCCCACCTTCCCTCAACTCCCCACCCCCCAACCCCACTTATGGCCACTCTCACCACTGGTCCTGAAGGGATCATCTGTCCTGGATTCCCTGAGTTTCCAGTTCCTATCTGTACCAGTGTACATTCTCTGGTCTAGCTGGATTTGTAAGGTACAATTGGGATTATGATAGTGGTGGGGGGGAGCATTTAAGAACTACAGGAAAGTTGTATGTTTTCATCATTGCTACATTGCATCCTGATTGGCTCATCTCCTCCCTGAGACCCTTCTGTAAGAGGTGTCCAGTTCCCTATATATGGGCTTTGGGTCTCCACTCTGCACTCCTCCTCATTTACAATGAGATGATCTTTTGTGCCTAATACCTGAAACCTTTGACACCTCATGGTTGAAGGCTGGTGTGCTTCTTCCATGTGACTTGGTACTTCTGAGCTAGATGACTGCTTGTTTATCTTCAATCCTTTAAGACCCCAGACACTATAACTTTTGATAGCTAGGCACCATCAGCTTTCTTCACCACGTTTCCTTATGCAAACATGTTATTTTTATAATTCAGATAGTTGGAATCTTTTTGTAGATTTTGGGACTGGCTCTGAAGTTCAATAGTGATTGTAGGAACCTGATGGTGCTAGCATTTATTTTTCTTGGTATCTAGGTAGCCAAATACACAGACACACAAACTAGTGTATATTTCCATTTGTACATAAACTCATACACAAGTTTCTAGTTTATTAACAGGATTTCACTGCTCATTGTAGAATTTCTAATTTGATTAATGGCTGGATGATTGAATACATGAATAAAGAAAATTTTATTAGGGTTTTTCATTTCTCAAAAACGTATTACAAATGCTAGAGATATAGTTACAGCATATAGAGAAGAGATCAAGAACACAACTTTCTTCATAGTTCATGTATCATTACGAGGAATTCACTTTATGAAATGGGACCTTGTTATTACAGGAATCACTGACGTTCAGTGATGTGGCTGTGAAATTTACCTGGGAGGAGTGGCAGCTCCTGGACCCTAATCAAAGGAAGTTGTATCAAGATGTGATGTTGGAAAACTATCGCAACCTGGTGTTTGTGGGTGAGAACAATTCTCCCAAGCCACTGAAGGGGGTGCCCCGTTAGTGACATTTACTGCCTCAATTTTTGAAAGGATTACCTGTGTTGCTTAAGTGTATGTTTCTCCGTCTATTCTGACTATATCAGAGGGTCTAGGCATACCCTGTTTTATTGTCACTTTATTTTCCTTCACAGTTTGTGTATTTTTTACAGTCAAAGCCTTGTGGTAACCTGGCATCAAGCAAGTCTATAGGTGCCATTTTCTTTATAACGTGCTTACCTGTGTCTCCTTGCCACATTTTGGTAATTTTTACAGCATATCAGATTTCTTTATAATGCACACTTCACAGAAGATAGTATAATGAAAGCAGAACTTTTGTGTGCACTGAGAAAGAAACAAACAAAAATACTTATGACTCATTTTACTGCCACATTTGCTGTATTGGTCTGAAACCAAGCCTGCAATATCTCCAAGGTGTGCCTGTATGTACCTCCCACTCTTGAAAGCAAAACCTTTACTTTGCTCTTGTGAATATTGTTGTTTTTTTTAACCCATATGTGAAGTTCTTTCATCTTCACAAACAAAAGGCCATTTAGTATATCTAAGAGTCTATTATTTATCATGAACAGGATATCAAGTTAGCAAACCCAATGTACTTTCCAAATTGGAACAAGGAGAACAACTATGGACTATATTAGATGAAAGCCAAAGTGGAAATTTTTCAGGTGAGTGTAGCAGTGGTGTGGGGTACTGTCTGACCTCTAACTTTGTAAGGGGGATGGAAAATCAAGTTCAACATAGAACCCAAGGCCCATTCCTATGCAAGGAAACTTAAAAGTGGAGTTTTATATACATTCATAATCATAGGATTGTCTTTACAGAACCACCTTATATCAAAGGATGTTTTAGTCAAATTACTCCTCGTAGAGATGATAGAAAGATTCATTGCTCTCTTCTTTTCTAGAAATGTGGACATTTGATGATCATCTGCCTAAGCACTGGGAAAATAAAAGGAAAGTGGATGGAATGGGAGCAGGCAATGGACATGTGGCACTGGAAGAGACTGTTCAGTACAAAAGCCATTTTCTTTTCAACCCAAAAAACCATGATTTACGTGTAAAAGCCGGGAAGTCACATTTAACATTAAGCCAGCAGAGCAGAAGTTACGACATCAAGAATTGTGCTGAGCAATGTAATACTGAACCTATAGTCCCTGAAAGTGGGATACCCAACACCACTAAGTCCCAACTCATTAAGCACCAGAAAACTCACAAGATAAAGAAACCACATGTATGCAGTACATGTGGGAAAGCCTTCAGCAAGAAGTCAAGGCTCAATCTTCATCAGCTAAGTCATAATGAAGAGATCCCCCATAGATGCTGTCTATGTGGGGAAGCTTTCTCTAAAAAGCACGAACTCACTGAACATCATCAAAGAAGCCATAAAGGACAAAAACCGTATAAATGCCCGGATTGTGGGAAAGCCTTTTTCTATAACGCAAAGCTTAATAAACATAAGAGAGTTCATTTGGCAGTGAAGCCCTTTATATGCCAAGAATGTGGGAAAGGCTTTACAGAGAAGTCATTTCTCACCATTCATCAGCGAACACATACTGGAGAAAAACCCTTTGTATGTAGTGAATGTGGTAAAGCCTTCGTCCAGAAGGGAAATCTCATTATTCATCAGCGAATTCATACTGGAGAGAAACCCTTTGTATGTGGTGAATGTGGTAAAGGCTACAGCCAGAAGTCATGCCTCATAGCACATCAGAGATTTCACACAGGAAAGAGTCCCTTTGTATGTAGTGAATGTGGAAAATCTCTGACCCAGAAGGCAAGTCTCATCAGACATCAGAAATGTCACAGAAAGCAACGCTTTCAGTGCATTAAATGTTCAAAACCGTTCCTCACAAAGCATCAGCTTCTCATCCACCAAATAACTCATATAGGAGAGAAACAGGATGATAGCAGCGAGTGTGAAAAAACTTTTCCCGTGTCTCGCCTTACTAGACATAAAAGAACGTACACAGGAGAGAGGCATGTAGACTCAGGCAAGGTAGTAGACCTTGCCACACCTAGTCATGTCTCATCCTGTACCAGTGATCTCAAACTAACCAGAAACCCAGTTAGTACTGTGACTATGCAGATGGAAGCTCAGACATCAATAAACAGTACTCCGCTAACCAATAGGAATGTAATTCTTGTAGGACAGCCTGTTGCCAGAAGTGATCCATCAGGAGAGAACACAGTGAGTGTGCCGCAGAGAATTTTTGTGAATGTGGTAGTTCCTTCAGTGTCCAATTACATCTTATTGTATGTGCCACAAAACCCGTAGGATAAACGACACTCACTGAAGGCAGTGATTAGCAAACATTTCTGCACTGTATAACTACAAAGTGTCCTTAGAGGGGAATCACGACTGCAAAAAGAGAAAACTTGATAAGCTCATCCTAAATAGATAATGGTTCAGTGTTCAAACATAATCTGATTTTCCCCATGATGCATACCCATTGATTGCGCTGTCAAATCACTGAGATCCAGATGGACTTTTGTGTAAAACAAGAAATGTGGATTCTTAAAACATAAAAGATAATTATCTGAATGTGGCTTCTTGTTGCTTTTTTTATTGCTATCAAGCACACTTTGACTCCTGGTGACCCCATTGGGTATAAATGCAAAGATACCGAGGGGGTGAATTCTAAAGGCCAATATTGGAGTGGTGAGATTTGGGCATACTTTAGTTCATTTCCTCAGGTCACTCTGAAGAACAATTGGAAACTACCAATTTTAGAACTTCATATTGTGCAGAGGGACCTCTGGAACAATATTCTCCCTTTTGGTCTATTCGTGACTATAACGGGTATTTGTTACATACTGCCTTTGTGTTTAGTTTCCTTATCAGATGCACAGGATACAGTAGTGAATAAGAAACAGAGCCCATGGCTTCTTGAACAACATTGAGTTAGCCAGAATATATTTAAGTGGGATCTTGATACTCCTAGCTAGTTATTGGATGATGATGCAGTACCTACATCAGATGAAATAATTGTGGGATAGTTGGCACAGGGTTTTAGTTAAAGATTTTGGAAGTTAGAAAATTGTAGAAGCTTCTGGTTTTAAAATATAGTTATTGGGTTGATGCTGAGCCCCGATTACCTGATGTGTGTGAGATTAGTACTCTACTCCTGAGGGTTTTCCACACCTAAGTTTTCATAAGTTGATCACCAGACCATTCTTTCACTTCTTGGTGCACACAAACACCCTTTCAGGTTAACCCACCAAATGCATTTACGCAACTCACAATTCTGGGGCAAAGAACTTTTAATGGTATTTAACCATTCCAAGAAACAAGATACCTATTTTCCTATCTTCTCTCCAAGGAAAGTATATATGATACTTGATACTTTCTGTTGCTATGGTGAAATGAGTGACATCTTTTGTTGTGGTCTGTAAAACAAAAGAGTTATGGGATATTTCCCACTTGAGCTTTGAGGAGTTGTTATATTTTGCTCTGGTTTTCAGGAAAGGAACTTGAGTGGGAATCTCAGGTTGTTTGCTAGCCCAGAAATCTTATTACTCTTCGTTGCATTTTCCTCAAGTTGACCGACATTTCCTGGGTTAGGTTGTTAACACCTAAAGTTGACATCTCATGAGTAATTGAGGATTAGCTGAACTCTAGAATTGTGAAGGACACCTTACCTTACAGGTTATTAGAATCAGGATATAAGTGGCTGAAAGGAAAACTTTGGGGGTAGCCTGGATAGCAAAAAAGATGGTGGCTAACCACTGGGATAGCAATTGATCAGAGCCACATGACAGTTTAATAATTATGAAGTGCTGGGGAAAAAAGGAAAACGAGCTGATTCCAGGAACCCAAGTGGAAGGCGAGTTTTGAGAATGACGAGGTCAACAAATGTATAAGGGTGCTTTACTCAATTGATGTATGTATGGATTGTGATAAGAGTTGTATGAGCCCCAATAAAAAGATTTATTAAATAAAAAAATTATGAAGTGCTACCCTCTGAGCTTCGTCAATTCACAACAGAGCAGCTTATGGCAGTGGAGAAGCCTTTAAGCAGAGTGATATAGAGCATGTAAGAAAGATTAATCCCCCCACCCCCAGAAGAATGCATTTTAAAGGACGGCATTGAATCTGCAGTACCAGGAGAGGGACATATCCGATAGAAGCACATGGGAGCAGATGAAGCGGGAGGAGGAGAGAGTGGAGCACATCCTGGCCCACCAGGCCGTGAGGATGATGTTCCCAATTAGAGCAGCCAGTCAACAGGACCACATGGCCGCCCCCACTATGAGACATGACGCCCCTCATTGACCCATAGCCCTACAGGGGACAGCACGAGAGACACTATGGGAATTGCACCCGATCTGATCCCGCCACATGGAGGCAAAACACTAAGGGGGTGCAACAGAACAGCAAGGGAATGGAGTTGTGAGGTCCCCAGTGAATGCCGAAGGTGGACTTTGGGGCCAGGGTGTAGTGCTCCAACAGACTGGACTGGAAAACTCCTAAAGGCCAACAAACGATTCTTGAGCTAACTGCAAGCTTTACTTTTTGTTTTTTGTTGTATATTGTTGCTTGGTTTTGCTCTGTCTTGTTTTTGTGCATGTTATTATCTCCGCAGGTCTGTCTAAATATGATAGATAAGATAGGCTGGATGAACAATCTGGAGGAGAAAACGGGACCAACAGTTCCGAGAGTACATGGGGGAGGAGGAGATGGGGCGGGGTGGGGAGGTAGTGGTATTAACAAACCCAGGGACAAGGGAACAATAAGTGACCCAAATTGGTGGTGAGGAGGGTGTGAGAGGCCTGGTAGGGCATGATCAAAGGTAATGTAAACAGGAATTGCTGAAACCCTGGTGGGGACTGAGCATGATAGTGGGACAGGAGGAAAGTCAAAGGAAATAGAGGAAAGAGCTGGGAGGCAAAGGGCATTCATAGAGGTCTAGATAAAGACATGTACATATGTAAATATATTTATATATTAGGATGGGGAATAGATCTATGTGCATATATTTATAGGTTTTGTATTAAGGTAGCAGAAGGACATTGGGCCTCTGCTCAAGTACTCCCTCAATGCAAGAATACTTCCTATTAAGTTGGCATTCTTAGGGTATGGTAGCACTAAGAGTTGGCCTATGGGATCTCCTGGACTCCAGACATTATTCTTTACCTCCATTATGTAACACCAGTCCAATTTCTCCTTGGTAATCAGGATCAATCACACCACTTACTACAGTGACACCCTTCCTGAACTGTTGATCCAAAGGCATGAGAATCCCAAAGTGGCCATGGGGCATTCTCAGCTGACAGTTCAGTGGAATCCGTGCTGTGTTTCCAGGTGGGAGAGTGCCTTCCATTGGGACCAGGACCTCCAGGCCTGAGGAACACAGGGTTGTTGGAACAGGAAGCAAAAATGCTGCAAGTGGATCACTAGGAGTAATCGTGAGTGGTGCCACTCCAGCTTCCACCCCTTGGTTCCTGGACCCATGAATTCTGGCTATTGGAGAAACACCACCATATATTGGCCGCTGGTTTAGAGCGTATACAGCTTCCTGGAGAACATTGCCCCAGCCCCGCAAGTTGTTGCCACCTAGTTGGTGCCGTAATTGTGTCTTTAGGAGCCCATTCCATCGTTCTATCAAGCCGGCAGCTTCAGGATGATGAGGAACTTGATACGACCAGTGGATTCCATGGGAATGGGCCCATTGCCGCACTGTATTTGCTGTGAAGTGAGTTCCTTGATCTGAAGCAATGCTATGTGGGATGCCATGCCGGTAGATGAGGCATTCTGTAAGTCCACAAATAGTAGTTTTGGCAGAAGCATCACGTGCAGGGAAGGCAAATCCATATCCAGAGTAGGTGTCTATTCCAGTAAGAACAAAACGCTGTCCCCTCCATGATGGAAGTGGTCCTATGTAATCAACCTGCCACCAAGTTGCTGGTTGATCTCCCCGAGGAATTGTCCCATATCTTGGACTTAATGTTGGTTTCTGTTGCTGGCAAATGGGGCACTCAGCAGTGGCAATGGCCAAGTCAGCCTTGGTGAGTGGAAGTCCATGTTGCTGTGCCCATGCATAACCTTCCTCCCTGCCGCCATGTCCACTTTGCTCATGTGCCCATTGGGCGATAACAGGGGTGGCAGAGGAAAGAGGAGGACCAGTCTCCACAGCGCGTGTCATCTTATCCACTTGATTATTAAAGTCCTCCTCTTCAGAGGTAATCCTTTGGGGACTGTTCATGTGAGATACAATTACCTTTACTTTCTTGGCCCATTCAGAGAGGTCTATCAAGATACCTCTTCCCCACACCTTGTCACCAATTTTCCAATCATGGTCCTTCCAATTCCCTGACCAGTCAGCCAAGCCATTAGCCACAGCCAATGAATCAGTATATAGTCTCACATCTGGCCATTTTTCCTTATATGCAAACTGAACGGCCAGGTGCTCTGCTCAAAGTTCTGCCCATTGGGAAGATTTCCCTTCACCACTGCTGCTGCTGTCCACTTACGAGTGGCACCTGCATATCGTGCAGAGTCATCCGTAAACCAAGCATGACTTTTTTGGTCTTCACTTAAAGTATGGTAAGGAACTCCCCAGGAGGCCATAGGTGCAGACTGGGAGAAAGAAGGTAATGTGACAGGAAAGGAGACTGTGGCATTTGGGCCACTTCTTCATGCAGCTTTCTTGTCCCTTCAGGTCCTGCTTTGACCCGATCTCGTATATACCACTTCCATTTAACAATGGAGTGTTGCTGCGCACGTCCAACTTTATGATTACGTGGGTCAGACAATACCCAGTCCATGATAGGTAATTCAGGCCTCATGGTGACTTTGTGGTTCATAGTGAGGTGTTCAGTCTCCACCAAGGCCCAGTAACATGACAACAACTGTTTTTCAAAGGGGGAGTATTGTCTGCAGAGGATGGCAGGGCTTTACTCCAAAATCCCAATGGTCTATGCTGTGATTCACCAATAGGGGTCTGCCAAAGACTCCACACTGCATCTTTATCTACAACTGACACCTCTAGTGCCATCTGGTCAGCTGGATCATATGGTCCCAGTGGCAAAGCAGCTTGTACGGCAGCCTGAACCTGTTGAAGAGCCTTTTCTTGTTCTGGGCCCCACTCAAAATTGGAGGCTTTTCGTGTCACTTGATAAATACGTTGAAGTAGAACACCCACGTGAGGGATATGTTGCCTCCAAAATCTGAAGAGGCCCACTAGGCGTTGTGCCTCTTTTTTAGTTGTTGGGGGTGCTAAATGCAATATCCTATCCTTTACTTTAGTGTAATATCTCGACATGCCCTACACCACTGGACCCCTAGAAATTTTACTGATGTTGAGTATACCTGAATCTTCTTTGGGTTAATTTCCCAACCTCTTGTATATTGTACTAATGAATCTAGAGTCTGATACATCCTCCTTAGTGGGTTCAATCTGCACAATGTCATTAATATAATGGACCAGTGTGACATTCTGTGGAATAGACAGGTGATCAAGGCTCCTTCGGGCTAAATTATGTCATAGAGCAGAAGAGTTGATGTACCACTGGGGGAGAGTTGTGAAAGTATATTGTTGCCCTTGTCAGGTGAAGGCAAACTGCTTCTGGTGGTCCTTGAGACTAGTATTGAGAAGAAGGCATTAGCCAGATCAATAGCTGCATACCATGTACCAGGAGAAGTATTAATTTGCTCAAGCAATGTAATCACATCTGGGACAGCAGCTGCAATTGAAGTCACCACCTGGTTAAGTTTATGATAATCCACTGTCATTCTCCAGGATCCATCTGTCTTCTTTACAGGCCAAATAGGTGAGTTCAATGGGGATGTAGTAGGAATCACCACCCCTGCATCTTTCAAGTCTGATGGTGGCACTGATCTCTGCAATCCCTCCAGGAATGAGGTACTGCTTTTGGTTTACTATTTTCCTAGGTAATGGCAGTTCTAATGGTGTCCACTTGGCCTTTCCTACCATGATAGCTCTTATTCCATATTTCAGGGATCCAATATGGGGGTTCTGCCAGTTACTAAGTATGTATATTCCAATGTTGTATTCTGGAATTGGGGAAATAACCACAGCATGGGTCCGGGGGCCCACTGGACCCACAGTGAGGCTAAAACTCCATTGATAACTTAATCTCCATAAGCCCCCACTCTGACTGGTGGGCCTTCAAAACACTTTGGGTCTCCTGGAATTAGTGTCAGTTAAGAGCCAGTGTCTACTAATCCCCAAAAAGTTTGATTATTTCCTTTTCCCCAATGAACAGTCACTCTTGTGAAAGGCCACAGGTCCCTTTGGAGAAGGCTAGAAGAAAGACTAACAGTATAAACCTTTGGTGACGTAGCAGGGTCCTCCTTACAAGGGAGCCGGCCTCCCCTTCATTCAAGGGGTTGTGGGTCTGTAAACTGGCTCAGGTCTGGGAATCGATTGAGTGATCGTGACTGTCTATTCTGCTGTTCACCTGATCTACCATTCTCTCACCTGTGTAGATCACGTAAATATTTAGTAGGTTTCCCATCTATTTCATTCCTAGGGACACCATGGCTAAGTAGTCAATGCCATAATTCCACACGAGACAGGTTGCTTTGATTATTACTGAAAACTTGTTGTCTATTATAACCACATCCACCCTGTCTCTGTTGACTCAGTGCTGACACCTGCCCTCTACCATTACGGGGACCAATCAGCCCCATTGTGGGCAAATGTTGGAGTTTGCTTAGGGCAATTTCCCACTGTTAATCCTGGTGCACATAAAATAGCAATTATAGGAGTCTTAAGAGATGCTGGGGCCCACTTCACAAACTTGTTCCTTACGGTTGTGGTAAAGGGTATGTCCTCAGGACACCCCCTTTTTGGGTCTCTGGGAATATCCTGATAGATCCATTCTAACATACTAATTTCTCTAAGCTTGTGGATGCCTTCCTCTACAGTGTACCAAGGTAGGTCAGGTACTTCAAGTTGGTCTAACCTAGGCCATCTGGCAGTCCATGCTTCATTGAACCAACCAAATAAAGAATTAGATCCTCTTTTAGCCTCTATCGCAGAGACATTGAAAGAAGAGTCTGTGCTTAGGGGTCCCATATCCAGAAACTCAGACTGGTCTAATATTACATTTTGTGCACCAGTATCCCACACCCTTAGTGACCATTCTCAGGGATATTCCCCAGGCTTCGGCTTGTATGTATTTGTAAACTCAAGCAGAACTTTATGAGTATAGCGCGCTTCTTCTTGGATAATCATCTCAACCTCACCTTTAGGAGCTTTCTGAGATTTAATTTTAGTGACAGGTCTAGTGGAAATAATGGGTGGTGAGGGTGTTTCCTGGGTGCTCTCAGCAATATCTTGTAAGGCATCTTCCTCAGGCAATGCTACTGATGCAGCCCCACCTGGTATATTAACTTGAATAATTTGATTAATCTGCTCAGGTGTTTCTAAGGGCTCAATGTCCTCTTTGTCTGGATCATCAGCCCATATGTTCCCATCCCATGTTTCAGGGTCCCAGCTTTTCCCAATTAATGCCCTTACTTTGGTTTCAGACACTGCTCTAGATCTGCAATTCAGCTGCCATTGTAATTCAGCCACTCGTATGAGACTCTGGACCTGGTTCTCAGCAATGTCAGCTCTTTTACTAGAGAAGGCTCTCCTTTGTGGTACAAATGGAAGTTTTCAAATCTGTTAGTCTGCACCTGAGGTGCACTTTTGAGGCTCTGAGATCATCTCTCTCCTTAATCACACTTTCCATTGTAAGAAGGACCAGCCAACCAGCTTCCCTATACTTGCCATTATCACAAAACTCCTGGAAAATATCAAACATAGGATCACCTTTAACCAGCACTTCATCTATCGGTGGTGCTACTTTAGGTATTATCTTTGCTATTTCACACCATGGATTAGTAAGAGTAGCAATCCATGTTTTGGGTTGTAGAAGTAGCATTATTCATGCTGTTAAGACTAATCAGGTTGGAAAGCCAATTTAAGAAACCCATATTTATGGTTTTATTTCTCTAGAATCACCCCACTCTTGGTACCAAAATGTGTTAGGGTTCTCTAGAGAGACAAAACCAGATTGCTAGTAATTTTTAATATATATTTATAAAGATAGATATATAACACAAGAAATGAACTGTTAAATTATATACAGATAGATAGATACATGATACAAGAAATGAACAGTTAAATTGTAAAGCAGTACCAATGGCTCAGCGCAACTCACTCCCCTGAGAGAGTTGTGAGACAGTAGCAGTTCTTTAAGTCTTGAGGGCCGCCTGTTCATCCTGTCGAGAGAGCTGGGCTATATATACCCAGGCAGCAAACAGCAGGGCAGGTCACCAACTGTCACCAACCGTTGGTCCCCAGCTCCAGAGATGTACATTCCAATCATGTGGGCTTAAAGGGACCTCAACTTACAGCGACACAGTCCGCCGGCTAGGCGTCCCACAGGTAGTGTAGCCTCTAAATTGAGGCACAGAACAAGTAAAGCAGCCGCTCTCTGGTCCGAAGATCAAAGAGCGAGAGACAAGAAAGGCGAGGCTCAACTGGACACCCCTTGCTGAGGGGTTGTGGGGAGGAGACAAACCAGGCAGGGTGCAGGGTAGCAACGATGAAATATATAACTTTCCTCTACTTCTTAAATACTTCCTCCCCCCACTATCATGATCCCAATTCTACCTTGCAAATCTGTCTAGACCAGAGGATGTACATTGGTACAGATAGCAACTGGAAACACAGGGAATCCAGGACAGATGACTCCTCCAGAACCAGTGATGAGAGTGGCGATGCCTGGAGGGTTGAGAGAATATAGGATAGAAAGGGGGAACTTATTACAGGAATCTACCTGTAGCCTCCTCCCTGGGAGAGGGACAGCAGAGAAGAAGGCAGGGGGAGACGTCAGACAGTGTAATATATCACAAAATAATAATAATTTATGAATGATGAAGGATTCATGGGGTAGGGGGGAGTGAGGAGGGAGGGGTAAAATGAGCAGTAGATATTAAGGGCTCAAGTAGAAGGCAAATGTTTTGAGAATGATGATGGCAACAAATGTACATATGTTCTTGACACAATGGATGTATTTATGGATTGTGATAAGAATTGTAGGAGCCCCCAATAAAATGATTTTTTAAAACAGGCGAGGCTCACTGAGCCATTTATCTCTCCACCCTTCAATTAATCCCACGTGTGTTTATTGGCCAGAGTGGCACAATAAACTATCTCACTCATCCCCTTGGGTGGCTACATATCTGTGGGGGGAAATCAGCCCCCCACACTATAACACATTCAGAAAGCACAACTGTACGGTTGAGATATATAAAGATTCTAATAAAGCCATAGAGAGATAGGAGAGAGAATAAAATGAAAGAGTCAGACAAATGTCATAGTAGCATGCTCACCTCTTGAACAGTCATGATTCTCAACAGCCAGGTCCATGCACAGCACAGGCAGAGAGGGCAGGAGAGCATGATTTATTGCGAACCAAGGCTTACATATCTTTGGGGGTGTGCATGCCTCCTAATTACAGGTAAAGGCATACATCACAGGAAGGGGATGTACAATGGGCATAAGCATAACAGGAAGGGATGAGCTAGGGGTGTACTCATGATAGGAAGGGGAGGAACTAAGTATACATGTGACAAGGTGGACCCAAGACTCAATATGGCAGCCTAACCTTGGTCATCCTTGCGTGGGCTCGACCTTCCTGGGTTTTCCTTCAGGGACACAATCTACTATTATCCTTATAAGAAGGGAGTGGGCCCTACTTAAGGTGGGAGAGACTATAGTCTGATTGCTCTATGGGAGCAAAAATCCTCATCTTTCTCCAGCAGAGCTCCTTTAGTCTGATTGCTCTAGATGGCTGATAGTCCTCAGGGAGAATAAGCTCTGGGGCTTGCATTGACCTCCACATGCACAGCTATTTACCATGTGTAGCAAGCAGCCGCTTGGCATATATTTGGGGGAGACAACTTGGGAGAAATCTTTCTGTACCCCACAATTCCCCCTTTTGTTTTACATATTAAATCCAAAAGAGCTTCACTGGCGACATGGCTATTTTCTATACATTGAAAGCTGTCAAGATAAAATCGATGACGATATTAAAGTAGCAAAACCAAAAATTCAGACTTACGGCAAGCATTTTGAATCCAGGGTTGGGGGGGATAAAGCCCCCCTATGCCCATCTACGATGGGGGAAGGTATGAGAAGAGTTGGATGCCGTGGCAGGAAGACATACAGCAAATAGGAATGTTCTTCTATAGGGTGACAGAATCAACCAGGTGCTCACTTTAAGGAAGCACGGCTTTAAGGGGAGAGTCTGTGGAAATGATAGATTACCGCAGGAAAATGTACTTGGACTATATCTCCAACTACCAGAGTGGCGGCCTTCCCACTGTGGAACACTGGCCTTCCAGATTCCCTCCTTACCAGTCAGGGCATAAGTCCCAGTCATAATTCCCTCAGTTTTATTATCCCCCATGGGTTTGTTCTGACAAATTCTTTATCCAGCTGATCACCAACGTGGAGAAACGCCTTCAGATTTCGGGATGGCGCTGGCATCCAGGAGGCGTCCGTCCTGGTTATAAGGAATAAATGGCTTTCCTCTGCCTTTTATCACCTGAAGCGGTTTCCGACCTTATGGTAGTAACCAAGCTGAGGCAGCTGTGTTGAAAGCCGGTAAATACCACAATACCAGAAACATATCTGCCGTCAGCATCGCTGAAAACGGGGGCTGCCAAGGAAGGTGCTACCAGGATCAACCGGCCTGCTGTGCTCGCCTGGCTGAGGATGGTTGGGTTCAACCTGGCGGTGGCATAGCAAGGGTTAAAATAGGTTGCAAACCAACAAAAGAACCAAACAGGCAACAACCAACAGTCTATCTCTTGAAATCCCATAAGAAAGTGAAACTGGTATACGATCTGCAGAGGTCAAGCCAACATAGAAGACACTGATGAGTCTCTGGTCAGCAAGGGGATCCAGGGCCCTTCCCAAAGATGATTTTGGGGTGGCCCGTTTGAAGCGACGCATCCGTGAGCCCAGCGAAAGCAAAAACACCTACTGCAACATCAAAGCCTTCTTCATTAAGCAAACAGCCCCAGACTGGGGCTAAGACCATTCTGGCCCTTGACAACCGATTTGGGATTGTCCGTGGGTTTTCACGCAGCGGGCCGGCCGCGATCCCTCTGGCTGCGAATCCGGGGTCCGCCTTCCCAGCCCCAGCGCGGGGTCCACCGCGGGCGGGGACAGCACAGGCCGAGCGCTGTGGGGAGCAGCAGCCAGAAGCGCAGCAGCGGGGCGTCCCAGGCAGCGGGGGCCTGCGGGCCGCGCCAGAAAAATTCAGAGCCTAATAACAATGCTTTCAAGAAAAATGCAAATACTTTATAATTGATTGTAGTGATTGTACAACTCTTCTTAAATCCTTGAATTCTTGAATTGTATGATATGTGAATTATATGCCAATAAAGTTGTTTAAAATAAGAAAATTTTAAAAAATAAAAATAAAGAAAAAAAAAAGAAAATTAATGAGAGGCCAGAGAATGTAAAGCTGAAATGACTTTTGGAGACCGTGAGCAGAGCAGATGGATTTCTGCAACAGACTGCAACGGCTGCTCCCTGAATAACCTCCCCCTTCAGGGGGCCAAATGCCTGTTTAAAAATGGGAATGTAACAGTCTTGTGATAAGATGCCACAACTCCTCCTTCGCTGCACAGAATTGCTGAAAAGTTAGAAGTTTTCTTTTAAAGCAGCTTGGGAGTTAAGTCTCACCTCTGAAACATTTAGCATGAATTATCCACTGATCTCTGTATATTAAAATATCGTATGAAATGTTTATTGCACATTGTAAAGGAGAAAAATTTAGATCTTCACGCGTTATGAAAATTTCTGCGAAGTCTTACATTTTTGGCACTCTAAGCTTCCCCACACCGTTCATATATATAGGCGCCTATTCCATCTCCTTTTTTTACTTTCTAGTCTTCTCACGCTGTGTCCTAACCTTGCAGTGTCTAATTTGCAATCTCTGTATCTCTTCCACAGCCTCCCACACCAAACAAAAATGATCTGTCATCTCATCGATTCTTATGTCTAGTGTCCTTACGGATAGAGAAGAACTGTCCCTTTGGGTTTCCAAATTGTTAAAATCTTTGAAAGGTCACAGCAACTGGTGGGTTTGAACCACTGATCTTTTGTTTGACTGTCAGCTCTGTGCGTAACTGACTCGCCACCATGGGTTCATATACAGCTTCCCTCCGAAGTCCCTTACTAATTATTCTTAGAATATTTCCTTTTTTTTTTTTCTGATCCTGGAATTTGTGGGTCTGAATTCTCTTATTTCTAACTAGGATGATAAATTAATATAAATCAGTAGCTCAAATTATAGCGGAACATCATATCTAAGAAACTGAAGTTATTCAATGCAATTTTCCAAAAAACTTCAGGATCAGACCTAAAAACCAAGACACCAACGAAAAGAAACATTTTGGGGAGGAGGCAGGTTGGGCTATGTAATTCCTGATTATTGGAATATAAAGGTTGGAAACAAGGAGGAAAATCGGAGTAAGGGTGTCATTGCAAATACAGCATCAATGGCATCTAAAAACGTGGAAGTCACTTCAGTAGTTCTCACCCTGTGGGTCGCAACCCCTTTGGGGGGTCTATGACCCTTTCACAGGGATCTAAATGACCATCGGAAAACACATCCTTCCAATGATCTTAGAACTGCTCCTCTATCCATCCCCAGGTGGGTCCGCCCACATGCAGATAAGCCCACCTACTAGTGCATGGCCTCAAGACTACTACCCATGCTACACCAGGCTTCCAGACAAAATTTCATTGATTTGCCATTGGAAATAAATATTTCACAATATATAATTACATATTGTTTTGATGATGAATCACCATGCTTTTTTGGGGGTCACCAAAACACGAGAAACTGTATGAAAGGGTCTTGGCATTAGGAAGGTTGGGAACCACTTCACTAGACAAACACACAGGAATCAAATTTACATGGATGGGAAAAAGCATTCGAGGTTATTATCTCAACCAAAAGGGCTGACCTTGGACCAGAACACCAACTGTTCAGAGGTAAGTAGAGGCTCAACCTTAAGAAAAACGAAACAAGCCCACAAAAGCAAAAAAGGTGAGCATGAATCTATTCCCATGAATGTAGAGACCATCACCAGAACACATTTAAGGCAGGGAATACTAGAGACAGAAGACCACGTGGACACTAATGATTAAAAAAAAAAAGTTATAAAAACACAGGGGGTGGGGGAAGGTAAGCAGGAAACAAAACTCCAAAGTGGATGTGAGAAGAGTCTGGAACCTGAGCAGAAGACGCTGATGCAAATTATTTAAATGAGCCTCCTCCGGGAGCGGCTGTCAATAGGGCCGGTCCGCGCGTCTGTCGTTTTCGCTTCTGCGCAGCTTTGGCGCCCTCGGCGGCCGCCGTAGACGCACTCGGCTGCTGCGCGAGGGGCGGGGCCTTAAGCCCCGGAAGTGTCACTTCACGGAACGCCTGGTGATTCCGGACCAAAACCAGTAAGTGTGCGGCTTTCGGGCCGGGTGGGGGTCGCGCGCACCCCCGTGGGGTCGCGAGAACCGGGGGGCCCCGCGGGCGGAGCCGGGCAGAGGTGCTTGCAGGGAACCCGATGGAAATCGACGCCCCGGGGTCGGACCCGGGTCGAGCGCCTTCGCACCTGGACGCAGGCTGCCCGGGCCGTCGGGATCGGGGTCTTTGGGCATCGACTTGCTGTCCGGGGGGGCACGGTGTTCCCGGGGACGCCGGCGTCTGGGTCGGCGCGGGATTGCATTTGGGGCGGTGAGTGTGGAGCCGGGGATGGGCTCGGGGAAGGCGTGTCCAGGGCTCCCGTTTGTGAAGGTTGGAGGGTGGTCTGACTGTGCTACTGACGATGGTAAGGACGGAACTATGGAAACCCAGACGTGCTGGATGCTGAAAACAAAGCAGCCACCAAACGCCCTGCCGTCCGGTCGATTGCGATGCACAGGGACCCTGTGGGACGGAGGGGAACGGCGCCTGTGATTGTCGGAGGCTCTAAATCTTCACAGTAGCAGACCGCCTTCTGTCTGGATGGGCTGGGGTTGATTGATTACGCAAAGGCGATGGGATTGCCTCCTTGGATTTGTGTACAATAGAAGGATTTGTACACATGAGAAGTAGAGGGGGAGGGAGGGGGAAAAGGGGCTGATAGCGAAGGGCTCAAGTAGCAAGAAGAAGATGGCAGCATATGTGCAAGTTGGTGTGAGACAACTGATTCGTAGATTGATACAATATCTGTAAGAGCCCCCTGTAAGATGATTTTTATTTTTTAGCGGAGAGGCTTGGGAATGGAGTAGCAATAACCTTGAACCTCCTCCCAAAGGCTCCTGCCTATCCCATGTCCTTGCAGGGATTCAGAAGAATAAACTTCCATCTGGTTACATTTGAAAAAACACTCCCAGTATTTGTGATCTCGGGTCATCAGACTTTAGATGCTCTCGGGCGCATTCCTTGTGCAGGGCAGCTGTTGGAAGAAACACGTTGGATCTCCAGTGATAGAGAAATAACAGATTGATTGGTTGCAAGCTTACATAGGAACAGGTTTGGGGGGATGCAAAGGGTTAACGTGCTGAAATGAACTGCGTATCCCAAAGTCATCTGAACTCAAATGGAGAGTAAGGGACCCCATCTCTGCCTTATTCTGCCTCACATTTTAATAATATTCTTTTCTTTTTTTAAATCATAGAATATGAGTGAAGGTCTTACCCTTTTTAACTGGGATATATTCCTTAGGCGACGTTCTGTGACGTTCGCTCACAGACTGTATATACTTTAGTTCTTAGTACTATGGAAACTAAAGTGAATCTCCTTGGTCTGTGGCAGTTCACATAATTTTCATGTCAGCTGGAAGATATGTGTAAGGGTGTAAGGGTGTACCAGTGTAAGGGTGGAGGTTAGCCTGTCAGTCAGGTCACAGCCTGATGCTCCCTCCTGGTGGGCGTGGCCATCTCACATAAGGAGAAATGGAAATTCCTCTCTCTCTCTCTCTCTCTCTCTCTCTCTCTCTCTCTGCCTTCACCTTCTTGCTGTCCAGTCACTAGGAGACCTGCCAGACTGAGCGATCCCATTGTCAGGCCTCAGCCCACAGGCCTACCATGGTCCTTGTTTGAGTTTTTGTTTGTTTTTTATCCAATGCCCTTGGTGGGCCACAAGCCCTTTCCACGGGTGGTCCTGCCCAATCTTTTGGTGGGAGTTACTAGGTAGCTGGTGAGAAGGGCCACAGAGTCGTGCCCAGGAGTACCCTCGCTTTAGATCGTCACCTGTTTCTCCTCTCATTCTGTAGTTGGCTCACTGCTGTCTGAGGGACTCACTGGCTGCACTTCCTATTGGCCCGGGGGGCGGGGGTGGGGGGCTTTCTCACTGCAGAAGTAGGAGTGTGTCATTAAGTAGGAGATATCGTGTCCCATCAAGCTTCACATACCTGTACACTTTTTCCTTTGCTAACCTTTATGGATTGGATGATGTCCCCAAAATATATGTTGTCAATTCTACCCTCTATACCTGTGTTGTGTTGGCGATGCAAGATTAATCGAGGGTATATTTTGAGTCCCTCTCGTGATATGTAAAGAAATTCAGAAAGCAAGTCAGCTGAGATGGGGAAAGAAAGATGCTAAACCATGTGGAGAACTGCAGTGCACCAAGAAGCAAAAGCTGAACTGGAACTTATCTTGATCTGACGGAGAGAGAGGGAGTGCCTGGTGCCCTGGTGGCATGTAGTGGGCAGGGCATTGGGCTCCTAATTCCAAAATCAGCAATTTGAAGCCACCAGCTGCTCCAACAGTGAAAGGTGAAGCTTCCCACTTCTGTGAAGCATTACACTCTCAGAAACTCACAGGGGCAGTTGTGCTCTGTCCCGTAGGGTCACCGTAAGTGGGAACTGACAGGCTGGCTGCTCAGCTGAGGGAAAATGGATTCCTGTTGGTTAGAAGCATTCACATGTGATTCAAGTGAGGGAGAATGTGGTACTGAGAAGTCGGGGTGCTGTTCGCACAGATATTTCCCATGTGAAAGTGCTTGTGGAGCTGGGTAATGGATGGATGCTCAGAGACTTAGAAGGTGCCTAGTAGTATAAGCTGAGAGTGCCTGGAAAGACTGCCGTTAGAAGTACGGCTACCAAAGGCAGTCTGGTGAAGGCTCAGCGGGAAGTGGGCAAGAATGTAGAGACTTGTCCTGGAGAGTCGCTACAGCGCCAGCAATGGAATGGTGCTGGAAAAGTGAGTGGGAAACGCGCTTGTGGTAAAACTTTACAAGGAGAGGCTGCCTGTGACTGGACATTGGGGAGAGCAATGCTTTCCATGCAGTGGTGAGCAGCTTGTCGGGATTTTGTTCACTTGTGGGTGGAAGGAGGAATTGTAAGTGGTCAACTTGGTAACTGACTGATGACGTTTCTAAGCTAGACCTTAAAGGGACCGTGTGATTTCCTTTGGTTTCTTATGGTTCAATGTGGGCAAAGAGATACACTTACAAATGGATTCTGCCAAATGAAAATAAAATGTAAGGATTTGGAAGATTCCTTTGTGCACACCAAGAATGGTCTGCAGTAACTCTGTAACAGTGACACAGTGTCTTCCCTCCTGTACCGGAGCAATGGGGAGAGAGAATCAGCATCCACCCAAGACAGAGTTCTAGGAGATGAAAATCAAACCTGACTCCACCTTTTAACATTTTTGGTACCAATTCAGACATCTGTCATTGCTTATACAACATTCTCCCTGCTATTGGGTTCGATAAATCATTGCAGTGGCCCCCAGCGAACTTATATACATTACTCTGGATTATTAAAATTACCTGGGTAAATAGCAGGCTACAATTCAGCAACAGAAATGGCTCAGGATCCAGTGCTGCCATTGGAGCAGCCTTTTCCGGACCATACCTGCAGCTTTGCCCAAGGCCTGCAGCCCCTTGGCTTCTGCCCCAAATGAGAGTGTGCTACGACGCTGTTTTAGTTCTGTTAATACCACTCCACCGTGCGCCTGGACTCAAAGGCAGTGACTTTACCTCTGTGGACTGGCGAACTTGGTTCCCCTGCAACGTAGCCATAGGTACACCATTCCACCTACTAACCGCCTACACAGTGACTCACCTCTCTCACTCTGAGGCCCCAGCAGGCCACTCTTTCTCTCCCGCTCTTGGTTCTGGTGCGGTTTCTCCCCATCTCTTGCTCTCTTTATTTCCCCCACTCTTCTGGTTGAGGAGTTTCAAGGGCAAAGAGCTCAGGTCCAAAAGACACTACATTCTACCTCTTTTTTTTTTGGGGGGGGGGATGGTAGTGACTTAGGAGGATCAATGAAACCTAACAAGATGTCAGAAGTAACCAATCTCTATATTAGTTGCATAGTCGCACCTCAGAAGCGTACCAACCCACTGTTAGCATGCTGTGTAGGCCCCTTGGGCTCAAGTCTGACCCCGTCATTGGGAGGCAGCTAAAGGACCTTGGCTAGCAAAGCTGTCTCTGTGTCTAGGAAGCCATCACACCATATTGAGTTTCTACAAATAATCCTGCTTGGAAAATGTTGTTACATCTTGGGATACATACATTTGAATCTTGGGATTCAAATGTGCACTTTTATCAGGGTATACATACTAAAATACAATTTTGTTTCAAAATGTATATAATTTTCTAACTAATGAACGACACCTACGTGTTGTTGCAGTCTTTTAAGCACTTGACTACTAAACTCAAGACCAGTGGTGCGAATCCATTAGTAGTTACATAGGGGAACACTGCTGCTGCTTACTCTTGTACAGAAATGCAGCCTCAGAAACGCCGTGGGCCAGTGCTACTCTGTCCTGTAGGGTGCCAATCACTCTCAATCACATGATGGTGGCTTTTAAACTTTTTTCCCCTAAAGTGTTTGGACAGTTTTTCAGTTTCTACAGCAAACCAATCTTCAGTTTAACATAGAGCTTAATAAAGCAGAGTTAAATATTTTCCATACTCTAATATTAACATGTCTTCTTCATGGTTTAATGATTTGTCATTTCCATTGAAAATCCTAACCGTGAATTGATAGTTTGTATGTTGTGATGTAGGTAGAGATCACACTTTTTTGTCTCTTTTTTTACCCCTTTTGTATTCAGATTCCAGACTTTTTTTTTTAAAGGTCATCTTTTACCATATTTTCTGTAATTCTGATTGTTAGGTTGTATACCTCATGTCATATGATTTGAGTCACTAAATAAAAGGCCAGTCAACAGGGACAGGAATAGTAATGGCACCTAGATCAACAGGTGATGTGTCACTCAGTGTTTTCTCCCATCAGTCCACAGGTTCTAAATCTCCAGCCCAAAGAGAATCACTGGGAGGAAGGAAGAGGAGGTGCCTGGTTTGGGGATTATTGCTTCATGAGAGACAGAGGTCTCTGAACAAAATTGGAGCTGCTCCAGAAACACAAAGACAGAGCCTCTCTGCTTCCGGCCGTGTCTGAAGGACCAAAGAAAATGATCAACGCTCAGGTGACGTTTGGCTTGTTTTGCATTTTGTGGGTCCCTAGTAGATTCGTATGATGCCAGTTCAGTTCACCAGAAACGTGCACATTTGGAAAAGTAGAAGCTGGAGAGAAATAAGCTTTGACTCAGACTTCACCATCAACTATGTATAAGATCAGGAATAACACTGATTAGGAGAGCAACGCTACATTTTGTCTGAACACGTTTCCTTCTAAAGGTTATGTTATATAATATCTTGAAGAGCAACATTCTCCTAGATGTATCTAAAGCCCAACTACTATTCATGGTAGTTTAAAAATGGCAGGTGCATTCCAACATCTTTCAAGTACAGAGGTAGGAGAGAGAATCGCCATCAACATCAGTCCCAAACTACAGAAGTGTCAAACAAATCTCATGGATGTGCAACCTGGCAATCCCAAATCCATATGGTAGATAGATGCCAGTCTGGAGGAATCTCTTCACTGCTGTGTTAGCAAAGGTTGATGAACCCAGGTGATGAGGTCAGGTAGCCTACTGCTGCCAAATAGGTGAACTTGGTACATCAAGACCAACGATAGATTGCCGTTGCAGTCGCTGAGGAACCCGAAACGAACAAGGCAGGAATCAGGCTGCTGGCTCACAGTGTTTTTGTTAGGTGGCAGGGATCAGGCTGCTGGCTCACAGTGTTTTTGTTAGGTGGCAGGAATCAGGCCGCTGGCTCACAGTGTTTTTGTTAGGTGGCAGGGATCAGGCCGCTGGCTCACAGTGGTTTTGTTAGGTGGCAGGAATCAGGCCGCTGGCTCACAGTGTTTTTGTTAGGTGGCGGGGATCAGGCCGCTGGCTCACAGTGTTTTTGTTAGGTGGCAGGGATCAGGCTGCTGACTCACAGTGTTTTTGTTAGGTGGCAGGGATCAGGCCGCTGGCTCACAGTGTTTATGTTAGGTGGCAGGGATCAGGCCGCTGGCTCACAGTGTTTTTGTTAGGTGGCGGGGATCAGGCCGCTGGCTCACAGTGTTTTTGTTAGGTGGCAGGGATCAGGCTGCTGACTCACAGTGTTTTTGTTAGGTGGCAGGGATCAGGCCGCTGGCTCACAGTGTTTATGTTAGGTGGCAGGGATCAGGCTGCTGGCTCACAGTGTTTTTGTTAGGTGGCAGGAATCAGGCCGCTGGCTCACAGTGTTTTTGTTAGGTGCCACTGAGTTCGTCCGACACACATCAACCCTATGTCGGGTACCAGCCCCCACAATCAAATGGGTCCAAGGGGTGGTTGTGTAATTTTGGGGTAAAATGAATGAGACATCAGACAAGAGAAGGCATGCAATTGCTCACCTCCCAGACGGCCATGATGTCAGCAGAGAACGGGAATGTATTTCCAATCATGGTTTATGTACATTTAGGGAGCATGCAAGTCCCCCTGAGTATGGGTAGCCACACATGTAACAGGAAGGGGCTGTGCAACAGGCATATGTGGGACAGGCGGGGGACCGGCTAGGAGTGTACGCGCGATAGGAAGGGGAGGCACTTGGGGCACACGTAGGACAAGATGCCCGGACTCTAGATTCAAGATCGTAGCCTGAGTTGGCTTGACCTTGTTTTTGGGTTCTCCTTCAGGGGAACAAGCCACTATCCGTATCAACGGTGTGGGCCCCACTTAGGGTGGGACAGACAATAGGGTCTGATTGCTCTAGAGCAGTGGTTCTCAACCTTCCTAATGCCACGACTCCTTAATACAGTTCCTTATGTTGTGGTGACCCCCCCCCCCCAACCATAAAATTATTTCACTGCTACTTCATCACTGTCATTTTGCTACTGTTACGAATTATAATGTAAATTGTAATATGTTTTCTGATGGTCTTGGGCAGCCCTTGTGAAAGAGTCATTCAACCCCCAAAGGGGTCACAACCCACAGGTTGAGAACTGCTGCTCTAGATGGCTGGTAACCCTCGGGCAGATAAACTCTAAGCCAGTGGTTCTCAACCTTCCTAATGCTGCAACCCTTTAATACAGTTCCTCATGTTGTGGTGACCCCCCAACCATAACATTATTTTCATTGCTACTTCATCACTGTAATTTTGCTACTGTTATGAATCAGGCAACCCTTGTGAAAGGGTCGTTCAACCCCCCAAGGGGTCACGGCCTACACGTTGAGAACTGCTGCTCTAAGCAGTTGACCTCCAAGTGTATAGCCATTGACCATGTGTCAGCAAGCAGCATCTTAGGTTTGGCATATAACATGGGGAAGACAGCCTGGGGAATAACCTACTTGTGTTCCATACCCGTGCATAACAAAACAATCCTATACTTGACCCCATTGTTGGAGATACTATATCACCCTTTCCTCTTGAGGACTTCCCACTTGTGCTACCCAGTTACTTTACAAAGCACGCCATCTTTCTCCAGGGACTGGTCTCTCCTGACAACATGTCCAAAGTCTGTCAGACAGTCTGGCTATCCTCGCCTCAGAGGAGCCCTCTGCCTTCCGAGACAGCGTTGCTCAGCGTGTGGGCAGCGCACGACACTTCCAACGTCCTTGGCCAGCACCACAGCTCAGATGCCTCTGCTCTTCTCCGGTCTCCGTTAGTCACTGTCCAACTTCCACCTTTCCATGGGGTGATTGAAAATGCCGCGGCACGAAAGGAGTAAATAAATCTGTCTGTGAACAAGTACCCCAGAATACTCCTGAGAAATAAAAAGAAAGCTGATAGCAAGCAAAAAGAAATAAATTTTATTTAAAGAAAATGTTTTGGCTAACTCTATCCTTAAACCTAACCCTATCCCTAACCCTAAACCTAACCCTAAACAAGACCCTCACCCTAACACCTAACCAAGACACTAATCCTAACTCTAACCCTAACGAACACCCTAACACTAAACCTAACCCTAAGCAACACCCTCACCCTGACCCTAACCAACACACTAACCCTAACTCTAACCCTAACGAACACCCTATCCCTAACCTTAACCATAACCAACACCCTAACTCTAACCCTAAACCTAACCCTATCCCTAACCCTAAACAACACCCTAACCCTAAACATCACCCTAACCCTAACTAACACACTAACCCTAACCCTAACACTATCCCTAAACCTAACTCTCACACTAACCCCAACCCTAAACCTAATAAAAAAAAAAGAAAATATTTTTAATGTGATGATGGCAACAAATGTATAAATGTGCTTGACACAATGGAAGCACGTATGGATTGTGCTAAGAGCTGTAAGAGCCCCCCCGAAATGATAAAGAAAAAGAAATAAATAAAAAGATGGCGAGACTCCTTCTCACTTCGTGTGGGCATGTCCTCAGGAGAAAGCAGCCCCTGGCCAAGGGCGGCAGGCTTGGTAAAACAGCGGGACAGTGAAAGACGGGAAGGCACTCACTGAGGTGGGTGGACACAGTGGCTGCGACAGCGGGCACAGCGGTCAGAACAATTGAGCATGACAAAGGCCCAGCTGCATTTCATCGTCATGGGTCAGCAGCAAGTGAACAGCCCTTGACACCACCACCACCAGCAGACACTTGGATGATTCTACAGCAAGATTTGCACTGTGGCAAAATTTAGGACCAACACCAGAAATATTTTTGACTTAAAGTTTATTTTCTTCAAGCAATTCCCGAAATTGCTTTGTGGGTTTATATTGTTTTTTAACTGGAAAAAAATAAACCGTGTCAAAGTGAGATACTGATGGCCTTTTCAATATGCTGGCAGAGAAATACATCTTATTAGATAGTTATGGATGTACTTTCAAAAAGGCCTTTTGTCTTGAATAAAGTGTTTAAAACATTGATTACATGAAAAGAAAGAAAATACCTGGCCTGGATCTGAAGTCCGTTAGTCCTCAAAGTAACATCCTTGCTTTTGGATACTCTAAAGAGGTCCTGCAGTGCATCTTTAAATCTGTTGCCTGCTGCCAACACAGCCACTTCCCTGCCTGAGCAAGTGTAGAATGCTCACAGCGGCCAAGCAAATGACTGCAGAAGCAGAACAGGCCCTGTGGCAGAGCCAATGATGACCAATGGCAGGGCCAATAGGAGCTTGCAATAGGAAGGCTCTTTAAGATGCCCAAGAACAGCCTGACTTGCCGTGGACAAGAGGAGCCTGTCCTCAGGTGGCCAATAGGAGCTGAGCGAGCTGCTCTGCACTGAACAAGGGAGACTCTGGCTACATGCTCTCTCTGCTGGTCTTGAGTATAGCCTTTTGTTCCTGACCCCCAAATCCTTCTGTTCCTCAATCAGCCCCTGTGATCTACGAGTTTTTCTGGGCCCTGGCAGTAGGTCAGCACATCCAGAAAAGAGGCAAAGAGTGTTGTCAGGGGAATGACTTGTTTAAGAATTGCCAAAACAGGTTGAAGAGTTGAGATGTTTGTGAGCTCCACCTCATAGACATAAACCCTGAACTGTCGCCGAGAGTTAGTGCCAATGACATCGTTACAAAGGCTCTGAGAATGTGGGTCCTGGTAGCATTTCCAACTCCTCCTCACACTCTCCTGGTCTCGATTTAAACATGTATGTACGTGTGTAAAATGTGTGGATGTGTATCTGTGAGCTTTCTAGCTGACTAGGACACTTTTAGGGTCGCATGTAGGAAATTCTCACAAAACCAAGCCTAGATGTTATAGATGCACCCTTTATAGAAGAACTGAGCAGAAAAACTACCTTTAGATTTCTTTCATATCATGAAATGAAAATTACTTCATTGAATATAATCCTTTTGCTATAGAAATCAGTGACACTCAGTGATGTGTTTATAAAGTTCACCTGGGAGGAATGGCAGCTCCTGGACCCTGCTCAGAAGACCCTCTATCAGGACGTGATGTTGGAGACCTACCGCCACCTGGTGTCCATCGGTAAGGAGAGCTCTCAAGTGATTGGCCTTGTCTTTGTCTCTATCTTTATTTGGGGTTATGGTGCCCTCCAAGTGGCAGATTCGTCTTCACAAACCTAAAGTCGATTTTGGCGTGTCTAAGATTCTGTGATTTCTCACGGACAGGTTATGAAGTTAGCAAACCCGATGCGTTTTCTTGGTTGGAACAAGAACCACCTGCATCCGTATTAGAAAAATGCAATGGTGACATTTGTTCAGGTGAGTGACCAATAAGCAGTCATGGAGAATGATTGTAGAAGTCACATTCAACCTGGGCGAAGGCCTTCCATCTGCGAGAGACGTTTGAGAATGCACAACCACTGTCATGTATCCCTGTCCTCCGTGGGGCCTCTTTCTCTCAAGTGTAGACAAATGTGTATTCCTCTTCCTGAGACTAGAGTCCCTCTGTTTAAAAAAAAAATTTATTGAGAGCTCTTACAGGTCTTATAACAATCCATACATCAATTGTATCAGTCACATTTGTGCATATGTTGCCATCATAATTTTTTCCTTCTTTTTTGTGAGATCATTTTATTGAGGACTCTTATCCATGCATACATCCATTGTGTGAAGCACATTTGTACATATGGTGTCATCATCATTCTCAAAACGTTTTCTTTTTTTCTACTTGAGACCTTGGTAGTGGCTCCTGTTTTCCCTCCCTTTCTTCCCTACCCTCCCACCCTCAATGAACCCTTGATAAATTACAAATTATTATTATCATATCTTACACCATTCACGCTCTCCCTTCACCCATGTTTCTTGTTATTCCTCCTCCTGGGGCATGGTTTTACATTGATCATTGCAATCGGTTTTCCCTTCCTTTCCCCCCACCTTCCTCCACTTTCCCCTACCCTCATGGTATCACTACTCCCATTACTGTTCCTGAGGGGTTTATCTGTCCTGGATTCTGTGTGGCAAGATTTCTTATCTGTTCCAACGTACATGCTCAGGTCTAGTTGGATTTGTAATGTAGAACTGGGTCATGATAGCGTTGGAGGGGGGGATGAGGAAGCTTTAAAGGACTAGAGGATTGTTGTGTATTTCATTGTTGCTATAATCCACCCTGGCTGTCTCGTTCCTTCCTTGTGACCATTCTGTGAGGGATGTCCAATTTTCTACAGATGGGCTTTGGGTCTCCACTCTGACCCTCCTCATTCACATCAATATGATTGTTTGTTTTGAATCTTCCACCTGATCCTTTGGACACCTTGTGATCACACAGGCTGGTGTGCTTCTTCCATTTGGGCTTTGTTGCTTCCCTGTTAGATAGCTGTTTGTTTAACGTTAAGCCTTTAAGACCCCAGACGCTGTATGTTCTAATATAGGAGGACACCATCAGCTCTGTTCATATTTTCTTATGCACCTAGTTTGTCTTAAGCCATCATGTTGGGCAGGTGAACATCACAGGATGCCAGGTTATTAGAATGAAGAGTTCTTTCGTTGAGGGGGACCTGAGTAGAGGCCCAGTGTCTGTCTGCTACCTTAATGCTTTGAGGTTTTTCCAACCCTTTGCATTTGTGAACTGTGCCGCGATGAACATTGGGCGCGGATGTCTGGCTGTGGTCTGTTTCTTACTTCTTCTGGGTATACGCCAGTACGGGGATCACTGTGTCATATGGTAGCTCAATTTCCATTTGTTTGAGGTTGTCACCAAATCAGTTTTCATAATGGCTGCACATGTCTACAGGACCACCAGCAGTGCATGAGTTTCTTTCTCACCACACCCCCTCCAACTTTGTTGCTTTTTGAGGCTTTGAATTGGGCTATCTTTGAGGATGCTAGGTGGTATCTCATAATTGTTTTAACTTGCATTTTCCTTAAGGCTAATGATCGGGAACATTTTCTCATATTTTTATTGGCCATTTGGATTTCTACTTTTGTGAAATTTATGTTCAGGTCTTTTGCCCACCTCCTCAATAGTCATTTTTTTTTTCTTATCACAGACTAGCAGAGTATTGTAGATTTTAGTATTAAGACTTTTGCCTGATGTGTCATTGATAAAGATGTTTTCCCTGTCTGTGGCACCTTACTAACTCTTAACAAAATATTTTGATAAACACCAGTTTTTTATCATCCAATTTTTGTCATTTTGTGCTTCCTCTGTGTTTGTGTCCTTCCCTATCTCCGATAGCCTATGAATCCCCTGCGTCAAAGTTCTTGTGCTTGTCCCAGTTCCCTCATTAATGGCCCTAATTTTGGGGTTTTACCTTGAGGTCTTTGATCTACCTTGAGTTTATTCTTGTCCATGGAGTGAGATAAGGGTTTTGTTTCATTTTTCTGCAGGTAGATATCCAATTTTTATCAGCACCACTTGTTGGAGAGGGCATCTGCTTCCCATTTGATATTTCGGGGATCCTTATTGAAGATCAGTTGTCTGTATGCTGATGATTTCAATTCTGAGTTTTCAGTTCTTTTCCATTGATCTGAGTATCTGTCATTATGCCAGTACCATGCTGTCTTGACTACTGTGACTGCACAATAAGTGCTAAAGTCAGGTAAAGCAAGCCCTCCGACTGTGTCCTTCTTCGGGAGCTCTCTGCTAATTCTGGCCTTCTTCATTCTCCATATGAAGTTGGTTGTCAGTTTTTCCAATTCTTTGAAGAAAAATGTTCATATTTGTATCGGGATAGCGGTTTACTTATATAGTGTGTTGGGTAGGACGAACATCTTTACTATTATTAAGTCTTCCAATCCATGAGCATGGATATTCCTCCATTTGTGGAGGTCACTTTTGGTTTCTTGTAGTGTGTAATTTTCTTCATACACCTTTTGTTTTTTGGTTAGGTATATCCCTAGATATTTCAATTTATGCTTGGCTACTGTGAAGGACACTACCTGTTTGAGCTCCACTTCCGTGGTCTCCTCTGATGTATATAGCAGTCCGATAGACTTGTGTTTGTTGATCTTGTACTCTGCCACTCTGCCATATTCCTCCATTACTTCCAGTACTTTTGTGGAACTTTTGAGATTTTCCATATATAAAATCATATCATCTGGGAATAACAGTTGTTTCACCTCTTCCTTCCCCAGGTGAATACCTTTGATGTCTTTTCTTTGCCTTATGTTACTAGCTAGGACCTCCAGTACAATGTCAAATAAAAAAGGGGACAAGGGGCATCCTTGTCTAGTCCCCTTTTTGATGGGGATGTTTTCATCTTTTCTCCATTGACTACCACATTGGCTGTTGGTTTTTCACATATTGCTTGTATTATATGAGGAATTTTCCTTCCATTCCTATCTTCTTGGGTGTCCTAAACAGGAATGGATGTTGGATGTTGTTGAATGCTTTTTCTGAGTCTATTGATAGTTTTGGTTTTTTGCATCTATTGATGGTATCATGTGGTTCTTATCCTTTTCCTTGTCATTGTCACAAGTAATGTTGATGAACTTTTGTATGTTGAACCATCCTGCATCCCTGGAATGAATCCAACTTGGTCATGGTGAATAGTTTGTTTTATCTAGTCTTGCATTCTACTGGTCAGTATTCTGTTAAGAATTTTGCATAAATTATCATTAGAGATGTCAGTCTGTAGTTCTCAATTCTTGTGGGGATTTTTGCCTGCTTTAGGTATCAGTGTTATATTAACTTCATAGAAACAGTACGGGAGTTTGATATCTTTTTCTATGCTCTGGAAGAGTTTGTGTAGGATTGGTGTCAGTACTTCCCTGAATGCTTGGTAGAATTCTCCTGTGAAGCCATTTGTCCCTGTGGTTTTTTAGTTGTTATGCCCTTGATAATCTTGTCTATTTATTCTATTGCTATGGATCTGTTGAGGTTCTTGATGTCCATCTGGGATTGTTTTTCTAAATATTTGTCCATGTTTTCTGAGTTGCTGAATTCAATGGAGTACAGCCTTCATTGTAATATGTAATTAGCCTTTTAATTTCATTAGGGTCAGTTGTAATGTTTCCTTTTTCATCCCCCATCCTGATGATTGATATTTGTTCCTTCCTTTCTTTGGTTAGGTTTGTCAATGGTCTATCAATTCTGTTAATTCTTTCAAAGAATCAGCTTGTTGCTGCATTGATTTTTTTTGCCTTGTTTTCCCTCTCATTTATCTCAGTCCTGCTTTTGATTCTTTTTTTTTGCTATTAGTAGAATTGTCTTGTTGACTCTGCTCTAATTGCTGGAGGATTTGTGCCAGCCTATCAGTAATGTCTCTCTTCCTTTATCATGTGTGCTTTTATCGCTATCAAACTTCCTTTGATAACTACTTTCGCTGTGTCCCAAAGGTTTAGGTACATTGTATTCTCATTCTTGTTGATTTCTAAAACCTTCCTAATTTTATACCTGATCTGGGCCAGCACCTACTCATTTTGTAATTGAGATTTATTCATCCTCCAATTGTTTGCCCTTGTTTTTTGGGGATTTTTTTGCCCTTGTTTTTTTAATCAGTGATTTGAACTATTGAATGCAGATGGAATGGTCTAAAATAGAAATTTACTGCTTAATTCACAATAATGATTTAATTAAAGAACCATTGCATTATTCTACAAACTTCTTGAAATCCCAACTGTATATAGAAAGAGGATGTAAGTGAAGAAATGCATAGACAAGAAACAAAATTATTTTCTTTATACAGATCAGTATCTCAGTGGTATCTGCTGACTGTTCAGGAAATAGATTTTGATTCTTTGTGAATCAAGAAATCTTTGAACCAGGACCGTTGTGCAGTAAAGCTTAGTAGGCTCCACTACTAGCCCATTGCTCTTAGCTTCCTTCTGGTACATCTCTTGCGGTCTGCTTTTGCTTGCCTATGAGGTTACTGAAAATTTCATTTGGGTACACAACACCTTATTCAAATGATAGCTTTGTTCTTTAAGGAGATCTTTATAGTGAATTTGCCCAATGCAATACATTCTTTGATTTCTAGAATGACTTCAGTTTCAAGTCAAATGAAATGCTTTGCAACTTGAATCTTTTTTCTCACATTGTTTTTATGTTCAGTTGGGAGGACTTTTGGTTTTGTTTTCTTGTGTTGAGATGTGATCTGCTGAAGGTTGTAATGAATGACTTTCATCAGTATGTGCCTCAGGTATCCTCTACCTTATAACACAGGGCTGTGCCATGTTCTTATCACAGGTGAATGAGTCTTCCCTCTTACCCTGTACCCAAATTCTTCATAGAGTCCAATTTAGGTGATGTGCTCAGGATGCAGAATGAAATGGCATGCTGTAGAAGAGGAGGCATGGGAGGATGCTGATTGGATTTTGTGATTTTGTTGTGGCTGTTGATAGTTAGCAAGGTTTCTTTTGATTATAAAAATTGTGATGACGTACAGATAAGAGTCTGGAACACAGGGAATCCAGGATAGATAAAGCACTCAGGGCCAACAAGGAGAGTAGAAACCCCAGTAGGATTAGGGGTTGGTGGGAGGAGAAAGGAGAAATTGATCACAAGGATCAAACTAGAGCCCCCTCCCAGGGGGCAAATAACCGAAAAGTGGGTGAGGGATGATGGAGGACGACGTAAGATATGGAAATAATAACCTATAACTTATCAACGGTTCATGAGGGAGGGTGGATGGGGGAAGGTGGGGGAAGAACTGGGGAGCTGATATCTGGGGTTCAAGTGGGAAATGAATGCTTCTAAAACGATGTCAGCATATGTGCAAATGTGCTTGACACACTGGATGAACATATGGATTGTGATAAGAAATGTAAGAGCCCCCAATAAAAATATTTTTTAATTGTAATTACAGAAGCAGTGATTATGAAAAAGTGGGTTAAAGGGCAATGTAAAAATGGCATGGGGATGCCATCTTACCTCCTCAGACTTCACACAGGGGAAGGAGAATTTAACCGAACCTGAGCCCAAGACCAGTTCCTTTGAAGCAAGGTCAGCGGCGCCTCCACCCTGCAACCTTCTTCTTCCTCAGTCCTGATACTGGCCACTCCTTGCACAGCATTCTCCACTTCTGTGCTAGGTCTCGTCCTTCATTGCAAATGGCCCCACGAACTCAGACAGGACTCAACGAAGAGGGTTAATTAGGGAATTTTAAACATTGCAATTCAGGACAAGACTCCTTCGCTATGCCGTGCGAGGCAGTATTCACAAACCTCATTTCACATTGCTGATAAATGATTCTGGAGGAGCCCACCTGTCACCTCAGTCCCAAAGCACTCGGCTCTAGTTCGGAGAGTTTACAAACCTGCTTCCCCAGGGAATGCCCACAGGCTCTCCACTAAGCGAGCAAGTCTCCTGATGGAAGGCTCAGCTGTTTTCTGTCATGCCCGGAATCTTGTCCGTCTGTCTGGTGAGCTTGATGGTGCTGCTACTCTGGTGTCACAGCTCTCTCTGTCTTTTGGATCAGGGAGATTCAGCATGCATGGATTTTAGTATGTTTATATAACTCTGTTTCTATATTCACTACTTTTACCTTTCTATTTATTTATATTATGTTTCCCTGTGTGCAAATAACATTAAACAGAGCACGATAGTTAGGTTTCTTGTGCTAACTAGGCCAATGAAGGAAGATGTACATGGTATATAATTTATATCCATATAATTGTCACTACATCTAATTTACGTGATGCCTTTTGAAATTATGGCTCTATTGGAGATCATCATGAGGGACTCATTATTCTCTTCTTTTCTAGAAATCTGGAAAGTCGATAATTATTTGCTTGGATGCACTCAAAATGAAAGAAGAGTGGACAGAATAGAACAGTGCTATGAATATGATGTGTTGGAACATGTGCATCAGCACCAAAATAACTTTCCTCTTATGGAAAATCATGAGATACTTGACTTACATGAAAACGCTGTGAGATCAGTTTTAACTTTACCAACAATCAACCAGAGCAGAAGCAATAAAATAAATGAGTCTTTTGTGCTTAGTGGAGGTGAGAAGACCTTTCTCTATGCTGACCAAGAGCAATTTTGTACTGAAATGAAATTTTCTGAGTGTGAAAAATCTAATATCCTTAAATCACAACCCATTAAGCATCAGGAAAAGAACATCAATCCCATTGCTCATCAGCAAATTCATAGTAGGGAGAATCGCCATGTGTGCAGTTACTGTGGAAAAGGCTATCCACAGAGGAGAGAACTCATTATTCACGAGCGAATCCATACAGGTGAGAAACCCTATGCGTGTGGTCAGTGTGGCAAAGGCTTCACCAGTAAAAGTAGTCTCACTGCTCATCAGCGAATTCATAGTGGAGAGAAGTCCCATACATGCACTGATTGTGGAAAAGGCTTCTTTTGTAAAAGTCAGCTCCTGCTCCACCAGCGAATTCATACTGGTGAGAGACCCTACATATGCACTGAATGTGGGAAAGGCTTTATCAGTAAAGGTACTCTCACTACTCACCAGCGAATTCATAGTGGAGAGAAGCCCCATATATGCACTGATTGTGGAAAGGGCTTCTTATGGAAGAGAGAATTCCTGCTCCACCAGCGAATCCATACTGGTGAGAGACCCTACATATGCAATGAATGCGGGAAGGGCTTCACCAGTAAAAGTATTCTCAGTGCTCACAAGCAAATTCATACTGGAGAGAAGCCCCATGTATGCACTGATTGTGGAAAAGGCTTCTTAAAAAAGATAAAACTCAGGCTCCACCAGCGAACGCACACTGGTGAGAAACCCTATACATGCGGTGAATGTGGAAAAGGTTTCACCAGAGACAGTACTCTCATTTCTCACCAGCGAATTCATAGCGGAGAGAAACCCTATATTTGCACTTACTGTGGGAAAAGCTTCTTATGGAAGAGAATACTCATTCTCCATCAGCGACTTCATACTGGTGAGAAACCTTATACTTGTAGTCAGTGTGGAAAAGGCTTCATCCGGAAGTTCTCCCTCACTGTCCACGAGCGAGCGCATACTGGTGAGAAACCCTATGTATGCACTGATTGTGGGAAAGGCTTCACAGTGAAGAAGAATCTCACTGTTCATCAGCAAACGCATACTGGAGAGACACCCCACGTGTGTGGTGAATGTGGCAAAGGCTTCATCCAGAAAGGAAACCTCAAAATTCATTCTCGAACTCATACTGGAGAGAAACCCTATATGTGTGGTGAGTGCGGTGAAGCATTCACTCAGAAGATAAGCCTTCAATTACACCAGAGATTTCAGACAGGAGAGAAATCCTTTTTATGCAGTGAGTATGGAAAATCTTATATCCAGAAGTCAGAGCTCAGCCAACACCAGAAAATTCACAAAGAGCAACCTTTCCGTTGCAGTGAGTGTGAAAAAGCCTTCACAACCAAGCAAGAGCTCATTTTACACCAAGGATTCCATAAAGACCAGTTGCCTTTTTGCTGCAAGGATTGTGGGAAGGTTTTTGCCTGCGTTTCTAAGTTTGACTCACATAAAGAAAAACACAAAAGAGAAAAACTTCTAAGATTAGTCAAAGTGGAAAATTGCTTCCCAGTGGGTCATGTGTTGTCACAGAACAGTGCTCTCGTGCCAGAGAAGAACCCTGGGAATATACTGACTTTACAAATCCCCTCTGTGGCTTCGCTCACACCCGTTAACCCCAGCGGGATGCTAACTAATAGGAATGTCATTCTACTGGGACAGCCTGTTGGCAGATGCGAACCATCGGGAGATAACAGAGAGTCTGTGCCGCAGGAAAACCACACGAATGTAGTGAACATGGTGGTGCCTGTGAACCCAGTGCCCGTGGCAGTGCCTCCGGTGTCCAACTACATCTTACTCTACGTTCCGCAAAACTCCTAGGAGAAACTGGCACAAGGGCTGAGCAGATTGTCTACCTCATGTTATGCTACAAAGGATATCCTGAGGGAAATCATGGACACGGAGACTGGAAAGCCTGATAGCCTCGATCGGGCGGCTGTACATTCCTATCATGACTAACCTAACGTAACCCCCCTGTATATCAATGAATTGCTTTGTTGCATCAAATGATTGAAAGTGAGTCACTGCCATGGACAAAATAAAGTCACATTTTATTTTTATTTATTTTTTAAAAGAAAACATATATTTAGTATTACAGGAAAATAACATCTAATACAATTTTGACCCCAACCAAATGTTATAGATAGATAATTTGTGTGAGTTTTTTCCCACCATGACAATAGCTCTTCATAGCACTTTCTAGGGCATTACATCAGTCCATCATTCATTTGGTGACTAAACCATTGCTTTTTTGTTTTTGCTTTTTTGTTGTTTTTTTAAAAATCTTTTTATTGGGGTAAAGTAACATTTTAAAACGGAGACAGTGAGCATCTGGAACGTTCCTTCTTTTTTTAAAAAAAACAGCAGTTTTATTGTTTTAAATACCCAGTTGCTTCACTCTCTCACCTCTGGTAATGATTAATCATGTTTGGTGAAATCTATCACATCACAATGAACAAGTCCCTACAAATGCAATCCATTGCACCTCAATGTTGCTTTGAAAATATTGCTATGTTTCTTTTGGTTCAAATGTGCATTCATTATGGGGGGTGGGGTGGATATATTCCTCATATGTCAATTGTTACGTGTATCTCAGGATGGTGCTTAAGTGTTGTATTAGAGTTTAAAGTCTTTTGACCCTGGTTTGCAGAAGGCTATGGTTGAGAGTGACAGCCCCAAATCCATGTGCAGTGTCCCCACATAGATTAAGCCTCATTGAATGCTTTCTGATCATGAATCATGATGTAGAGAAGCATGTCCGCAGGCAGAGTGCCTCCACCCTTCTCAACACAACCCTGGGAGAGACTTGCCTAGGTGTGTCTTTAATGGAAGCCAACACAAAACAAGATAGTCTCACCCTGACTGCCGTGGTTAGAAATTCCTGGACCAATCTTGTGAGCCCTTCCATTTAACAATGTGTATGTCCCAATCGTGGTCTTGGTCCTGCCTTTGTGGTTGTGGAAAACTGAGGAACATGAAGAGAGTCTATGAGGACAAATGATTTATTCTCCTGTTTAAGAAGCCTGGGAGGCCAGGGTTCTGGGTGGAGAGAGGCCTTCACATTTGTGGGTTCATTGAATCCCAATCACATTGGCCCTAACTTAACTTGCAAAACCCCAATCTTTGTTCTTGCTGCAGTAAACTTAGCCAACAAAAAGTTCAAGAGCTCCCCAAACCAATAAGCAGGAGGCTCTGCTTGAAAAAGACAATACACCTAAGGGAAATTTAACCTAAGTACTCAAGACATTCAAATTGATACTGGAGTTATTCATCAGAGTTATGAAGAAAAACTAACAGCTGTTAACTGTTAGGTAACAAGAGCAAGGGGATTGTCCCTCCCAGGCCTACAGAGGGCTCCATAAGGGTCGTTGGGAAGAACTCAGGTGAAGAAAAAGATTTTTCTTCATGAGACACCTGTGAAGATCCTAACTGGGCATGCTCAAATTTAGGGCCCCAAGCCAGGTGGGAGGTACACTTGGGTGGTCCAAATCAGGCCTACATCACCCAGGTGGGTTAACACTGCTAACAAGGTCAACCAATACCTTCAACCATGTCTTCTGCGATAGTTAACGTTTATTGTGCCAACCTGGCCAATGAATACGTGGGATTAATTGAAGGACAGAGAGATAAATGGCTCGGCGAACCTCACCTCTCGTCTCTTACTCTTTGATCATCGGACCCATGTGCGGCTACATTGCTTGTTCTGTGCCTCAATTTGCAAGCTACACTACCTGTGGGACACAACCCGTGGACTGTGTCACTGTAATTTGAGGTTCCTTCAAGACCTGCTTCGCCACACCATTGGAATTTACATCTTTTGAGCTGGGGACTGTCAGACCCTGCCATCGGGCTGACTGTTGGTGACCTGCCTTGCTGTTTGCTGCCTGTGCCCGGAGAGCCTGAATTGCTCCACAGAGGACTACCCCGGCCCTCAAGACTTGAAGGACTGCCAGTGTCTCATAACTGTCTAACAGAAGTGAGTTGCACTGAGCCATTTGTACTGCTTTACAATGTGTTTCTTGTGTTCTATATCTATCTATCTATCTGTATAAACACATACACAGTTATTAGCATTCTGGTTTTGTTTCTCTAGAGGACCCTAACACACCTCCCCAGCCAGAGGTGTGAAATATGCAGAAAGGCAGGTTGGAGCGTGAGGTCTCCCTCCCCCTAGAAGGGCCCACATTCACCCACCCAGGCTTACTCCCCAAGGCCACAGCCTCTCTTACTCTCTTATACATTCCCACCCCCAGCACGCGCTCATGCCATGCGGCAGTTCCTCGCACATGTTTGTGTTGTTCCCCGAGGTTGCTCCTGTCTAGTTAACGAGTCCCAGCCCAGTTTCCGTGCGGCCGGACACATTTCCCCATTGAGACTGTAAGACCTGAAACTGACTGTCCTTCATAAAAACTCACTTGGATTACAAAACGGGCTTCAGTGTGATTTCTTTCTCATGCGAAGCCAAGAGCTGAGGTTGTTACTCACTCCAGAGACCTATAAGTAGACATGAAATCCTCTGGTCTATAAAGGAGAAAGATCGCTTAGCCAATCACTTCTGTGTCCTTACATTCCTACTGTTAAAACTCAAGAGAGAGTACCTGAGAAATCTGGGCAGAGAAATCTGTCAATCGGGGGTCTTTTGCAAGCTGCTGTGGAGAAGCAACAGTGCCCCCATAAGAGTATTAGAAATTGAAGGGAAAAGATGTTTAAATTCTGGGTATGGGTTCACCCCATAAGACATCCATAAGGGCCTAAGGCTGGGCCACTAACTTCCCTGGAATCGACATGGAGGGACTAGGAGAAGTTAATGAGAGAATGGGGCAACTTTATAAAATCCTACAGTGTAAAGAGCCTGAAGGACAGTACAGCCTCATTAAGTTTGTAACCACAATTATAAACTCATGGGGAAACTGTTTTATGAGTTACTTCAAAGACAACTGAACAAAGTTATTAAGAATTTTGGGGAAAAATTGTTGAGTGTTTCAGATTATCCTGTGTGTGTCAAAAAGGCTCAACAGTCCATCTGATGTCAGTGTTTTTTAACTAACACTGAGCGAAATATGAGCAGGACCATATTCCCTAACATATAACCGAAGGAATCTGGAAAGCTGGTACTCCACGGTAGGAAAGCCTACACTTTGGTAAGTGAGATGTAAAGTCCAAGTACATGATCCTGCTTTAAATATCATTCCCACGGATTCTCACCTTAACAGCTGTGCTGCCTTAAAGTGAGCACAGGGTTGATTTTATCTCCCTACAGAAGCAGACATCCTGTTGCTATCCCATCCCTTTGGGTCACCAAGCACCCCCACCGCAACCCCAACCTTCCCCCAATGCGGGTATTAGGTTTCCTCCCCTGTGAGCTCAGGGACTTACTGTAGATTCCACCCGCCTTGTGACGCATGTAGCTACTGAACGTGCATGTCTATGGCAACCTTTAAATATCCCAAGATAGTAAAGGGGCTCTTTCTTCTCCCAGTTCCACATGGTCCATCAAGCAGGGCTGAGATGCTACCATAAAATGTGCCTGACTGTTTTATTCTCTCTCCTATCTTTACTATCCTCTATGACTCTACTATAATCTTTATATATTATAATCGTATAATCGTGCCTACTGCCCCTTAGATTGTTAGAGACTGGTTTCCTCTAACGTCTATACAGCTAACAAGCTCTCTTGATTCTATGAAATATATCTAATTCATTTGGTTTAAAATCAAGCAAATTGCCTGAGATTGCTTACAGCACCTTAAAAATCTCTCAATAGAAGGGGTAGACGAAATGAAATTTTTTTATAACAAACTTAATTTAGCCTTTAAAAAATCATTTTATTGGGGGCTTGTACAACTCTTAATACAATCCATACATACATCCATTGTGTCAAGCACATTTGTGCATTTGCTGCCATCATCATTCTCAAAACATTTGCTTTCTGCTTGAGCCTTTGGTATCAGCTCCTCGTTTCCCCCTCCCTCCCCACTCCCTCCTCCCTCACGAACCCTTCATGATTTATAAATTATGTTGTAATATCTTACATTGTCCCATGTCTCCCTTCACCCACTTCTCTGTTGTCCATCTCCCAGGGAGGGGGTTATATGTAGATCCTTGTAATCGGTTCTCCCTTTCCACCCCACCCACCATCCACCCTCCAATTATCGCCACTCTCAGCACTGATCCTGAAGGGATCATCCGTCCTGGATTCCCTTTGTTTCAGGTTCCTATCTGTACCAGTGTACATCCTCTGGTCTAGCCAGATTTGTAAGGGAGAATTGGGATCATGATAGTGGGAGGGAGGAAAGTTGTATGTTTCATTTTTGCTACACTGGACCCTGACTGGCTGTCTCCTCTGTGACCCTTCTGTAAGGGAATATCCAATTGCCTACAGATGGGTCTTGGGTCCCCAATCTATACTCCCCCTCATTCACAATGATATGATTTTTTTGTTCTGATGATGCCTGTTACCTGATCCTTTTGACAGTTTGTGGTCATACAGGCTGGTGTGCTTCTTCCCTGTGGGCTTTGTTGCTTCTGAGCTAAATGGCCGCTTGTTTGCCTCCAAACCTTTAAGACCCCAGACACTATATCTTTTGATAGCCGGGCACCATCAGCTTTCTTCACCACATTTGCTTGTACACCCATTTGTCTTCAGCAATTGTATCGGGGAGGTAAGCACACATGATAAGGTTTTTTTGTTCTTTGATGCCTGATAACTGATCCCTTCAGCACCTTCTGATCACATAGACTCGTGTGCTTCTTCCATGTGGGCTTTCTTGCTTCTGAGCTAGATGGCCTCATTTAGTCTTTTTAACTCAAAATTTTTTTATCCCTACTAAAAGCTAACACAATTAGAGCAGATAAACACATTTTCACCTCGATAGAAAAAACTGATGCTCACAAGGATGACAATCTCCTTTGGGATATCTGTCCACTAATCATCTGCAGGAAAGCTATCTGCCTATGTTTTTGCAGAAGGACACAGATGGAATCCCTTAGGAAGGTGCAGCCATGTGTTGAGAAAGGTGAAAGACAAGGAAAAGATGAAGAAACCACACAAGCTTAATAATGATTCTGTTTCCAGGTTGTTGACAGCCCAAAGAGAGAGGCTCTTTGCTTCTATTTTTACAGGCAAAGGAGTTAAGTGGATTTATCCTCAGTCAGCACCACCCAGAAGGGAAAGGACAGATGATGGCGTGACGTGAGAGTTGGGTAACCAGCCCAGAGACCTCTGCTCTGTTGCTGAAGTTATCCAGAACATCAAAGGGACATCATAGATTCCTGAGAATGGCAATCACCACCTCTGAGACTTATGATCATTTCTGCCATTGCTGATATTTCTTGAAAGCAATCCAGGGCTCCGTCATAACCGAACATTTTATGCAAAGGTGACTGGACTACTGCAACAGACTGTTTGTTTGCTAGAAGTTCAAGATTATGAACTTTCTGCATTAATTAATGGTTTGAATGGACTAAAACATTAGAAGAATTTTGTGTAACCCCTTACCTGTACAATGTAGCCTTACATAATTGGACTTTGACTAGAAAGCATTTACAGGGGCTTCAGGAAAACTTTTCTTTAGATGTTATTCAGCTTAAGGGAAATGTTTTAATACACTTAAGAATGGGCTACCGTTATCGTCTAGCTCTAATGTAATTAAACAATTGGTAGATGGTTTGGAGGGGCTTGACCATGTGCCTTGGTTCAAAGCATTTCACATAGCTTAGGTTCTAGCCTAACTGTTGCTTATAGTCGTAATTTTTGCCTTCGCAGTCACATGCTGCTTCTATCGAACACTGAGTATGAAATACAGTCCTGTAGCCTCAATGGCTCTTTTGAATTTTATACAGATAACAAAAGGGGGGAATGTGAGAAATTTAGGACCAAGAAGAGAGTATATGCAGACAAATTCTTTATTCTCATATTTAAGAAGCCTGGCAAGGCAGGGTTCTGGGTGGAGGGAGGCCTTTCACATATCTGAGCTAGATGTGAGTCCCAATCAGATCCTCATAACCAAGATTGATCACCACAATATCCTCCCATAGTAGTGCTATCTTCAACAACACAAGCACGGGGCTGATTGTTACCTGGTTGACAGCTTTATTTATAGGTGCAGACATGTTGCAATTTCTCTACTTCCTCAGGGGACAGTCACCCCCCCTTACCTGCCCTCTCACTGCCCTCCAATGAACTTAGGGTACAGTTCATTGTAAGGTTAGAGTACAGTTTACTTTGTTACATCTGTGGTGGCCTGTAGGGGGCTTGCATGCCAGAGACCTGTCTCTTCCAGACCTGGTTTCTGGTACCATGGAAGTGAGCACCTTTTGTTTGTCTCTTAATTTCTTCTCTTCAATTACACAATTGTCTCTTAGGACCCATCTGGATGTGGGCTGGTTGGTTCCCACCGGTGGTACCACCTGTAACTGTGATGCCTTGATCTGCTGCCAATCATGATTTTGTAACTCTTTCCTGTGCTCACCCATGGCCTTTTTAAAGCTTGGTATCTCAACGAATCTTTGAATACTATTTAAACCTCATTCTAACAGCCTCCCTCGTCCCAATGCTGTGTGTATGTTTTTGTCTCTTTTAAGACTTAATAAATGTTCCCCTTAAATTACGTACATTTGCACCCTGATATAAGTGGCATAGTCAGAAAGCAAGAATCCAAAGCTGTGTTTCCTGGTGGCATCTCTGGAGGGTCTGGGAAAGTTGGCACCAGTGGGGGGTGGGGGGGAGGTATTTCACATTTACAATGAAGCCAAAAGGGTAAGCAGTCTTAGAATTTCAAACCCGTGTTTCGGGGCTTCCAGAAATTTTATTAAGTCTTGCTGTGTGTCTGTCAGCTGTGACTTGCTCATTTGTTCTCTCTGTCCCTTTGACTTTAATGCCTATGTTATGTGGCTCAATCTTCTGAAAATTGGAGTTCTGCTTTGGTTTTTGATAGAAGTAATTCCTAATTTTGGATGAGTTCTAGAGTCATGTGGTTTTGTGCACATTTCAAGGAGGTGCAAGAAAAATAGTATATATATAAATATTCATAATAGACATTCTCCTGGAATAGTAGTAGATTGTTTCTGATCCAGAATAAATGTGGAAAATAGTACTGTATTTTGAAACATTTTGGACCTGGATTAGAATATTTCAGGAAATTCTATTTTTCAGAGTTCTGATGCACTAAAAACTGATGCTTGAGCTACTGACCCACAAGGACAGCAGTTCAAATCTGCCATCCACCTCAGTGGCAGAGAGGTGGATCTTTCTATTCCTGTACCGACTTACAGGAACAGGAAGAAGCAGCTGTAAGAACAGAACAGGGAATACTGTATGGTTTAAAATCGGGAAAGGGCGTTTAACAGGCATATGTCCTCCCTCCGTGCTTATTCACTCTGACTGCTGAGCAAATAATCAGAGAAAGTGGGTCCTATGAAGAGGAATCTGGCATCAGGATAGAAGGAAAGGATAACACAACCGTGCTCGCTGAAAGTCAGGAGAACTTGACGCAAGAGAAGTCGCTGGGGAAGATCTAGGCTTGCAGGCTCCGGTATGGAGTAAAACTCGGTGTTAAGAAACAAAAGTTCTTACAACTGGGCCAGTAGGTTGTATCGTTATAATGGAGACGAGGTTGAAGTTGTTGAGGATTTTGTCTTACTTGGATCCACATTCAATGCTCATGGAAGCAGCACTCGAGAGATCAAAAGCAGCACTGTGGCAGGTAAATCTGCTGTAGCCCACTGGGGGCACTGGGGGACGGAACTGCACAGCTTGCTAACCACGCAATGGTACCCTTGTTAGGTGGCCTGCGCAAATCATGGCTGTGGAACCCTAACAAGGGGAAGGGCCACTTGAGTCATCAGCAGTGGAAGCACCCGAGATGCTTGTGCAGAACCTCCTCAATCCAGGACACAGATCGTGGTGGCATGAGATTCAGCAGGAGATGGGGACGGGGGGAAGTGGGGAAGCAGCCGGTGAAGGCGTGGTGGGCTTGACGGCACGTGAGGTCTCAGTGAACTGCTGGGGTCTCACGGATTTTGCTTTTCTCTATAGTTTAATTTGGGATGAATGAATCTGCCTCTGCCATTTCCCCTCAGGTGTTACAAAGGAATTGCAGTAATTTCAGTATGAGTGGTTACCATCTCCAGAGTATTAAGAATTTAGGGGAATAAATAGTTGGTACCCAGGAAAAGCCAATCAACCTGAGGAATCTCCTGGGCCAAAGCGATCAACTTTCTGAGGGTGAAAACCACCTGAGATCATTGAACTTGTGACTTTTCCAGCGAACTACAGCAAAGTAACAACTCATCAGGGATCAATTAATTGAATCAGCAGAGTGTGGGAGCCAGTCACAGCTGGATGCATCTGAAGGGACAGTTGTGTGGTTGAAGGAAATAATTTTTTAAAAACAGAGAAAAGGTTTGGGTGTTTGCCTCTTCCATGAAGCCAAGTCCAGAAGGGAGGGAGGAAGGGAAAGGGAGAGGGAGAGGGAGAGGGAGAGGGAGAGGGAGAGGGAGAGGGAGAGGGAGAGGGAGAGGGAGAGGGAGAGGGAGAGAGAGAGAAAGAGAGAGAGAGAGAGAGAGAGAGAGAGAGAGAAAGAGAAAGAGATATCTAATATATTCTTTTTCTTTTACAGCCTTATAGAGTCTCAGGACATGCAGACCCCATGAACTACATACACAACCAGGTGGGCAAGTATCTCGACCCTAGAGGTCTCTGAGTTCCTCGGGGGTAAAAACTAATACTAGCATTGGGGGGCAGGCAGAGGGGAGTTGACTGTCCCCTTGAGCAGGGAGAACAGAAGAATCATGTCTGCGCCTACAGATAAAGGCCGCGGCTGTACAGTGATCAGCCAGGCACTTGTGAGAGGTATCCTTAAGGCAGCACTATGATGAGACGATATTGTGAGATGATGCTTAATTAGGAGAATGACACTGGGACTCATCTTCAATCACACGTGTGAAGGGCTCCCACCACCCAGAATCCTAGCCTCCCAGCTTCTTAATCCTGAGCACAGAGAATCTGTCCGTGCATACTTTCCCCATCCTCAGTTTCCCACAACAGAGCAATCAATGTATAGACATTTTGGGTAAGTCAGATGAGTCCCTTTTCAAAAGCTTTTTATTATGAATTAGGTGGGGGTGGGAGGAAGCTTACATTTCAGAGAACCCTGCATTAAACAAATTACATATGAAACCTGCCGATAATTTGCCTCACCCCACCCCTCTGATTTCTTTTTTTCTAACAATTTTATTGGTATATAATTCAGAAACTATACAATAGTTCAATCATATTAAGAAGAGTTGTATAGTCATCACCACATTAAATTTTGGAATATTTTCTTTGTTCTTCGGCTTTATTTTCTTTGTTTCTTATGCTCAGGGGAACCCATTTCCCTATAGCCTCCCCTGCCACACCCCAAAGGAATCATTCATCCAGCTACTGTCTCTATCTACATTTCCCATTCTGGATTTCATATACAAAGAAGCACTAAAAAAAAAAACAAATTTAAACAGACATAAAGCTGAATCAAAATGAAATCTTGAAAACTACAATAAATGTAAAATGGGTCAATAGGGAGCTAAAAGGATACGGGGTTATATTTTAACCTAGTGCATCTGCAATAATCCACTTCCCAATGCATTTTTTTTCTTAAAAGGAAGAATCTAATTAGAAAAAAAATCTTTTTTTTCTTTTTAAATGTTTTATTAGGGGCTCATACAACTCTTAGATGAGTCAGTCAGGGTGCGATGTAGCACCGATGAAGAATACGGCTCTCCCCCAGATCCTAAATGCTTCCTCCCCCCAATTACCATGATCCGAATTCTACCTTGCAAGTCTGGATAGAGCAGAGGTTGTTCACTGGTGCAGATAGGAGCTGGAGGCACAGGGAATCCAGGGTGGATGATACCTTCAGGACCAGGGGTGTGAGGGGCGATACTGAAAGGGTAGAGGGTGAGTGGGTTGGAAAGGTGGAACCGATTACAAGGATCTACATGTGACCTCCTCCCTGGGGCACGGACAACAGAAAAGGGGTGAAGGGAGACGCTGGATAGGGCAAGATATGACAACATAATTTATAAATTATCAAGGGCTCATGAGGGAGGGGGGAGCAGGGAAGGAGGGGAAAAAAGAGGACCTGATGCAAAGGGCTTAAGTGGAGAGCAAATGCTTTGAAAATGATTAGGGCAAAGAATGTACAGATGTGCTTTATACAATTGATTTATACATATGGATTGTGATAAGAGTTCTATGAGCCCCTAATACAATGGTTTTTTTTTTTAAAAGATAGCAGATGGACATTGGGTCTCCACTCAAGTGCTCAATTTAAGAATATTTTGTTCTATTAAACTGGCATTCCATGATGCTCATCTTCCCCACACAATCACTGAAGACAAATGGGTGAATAAGCAAATGTGAAGAAAGCTGATGCCCGGCTATCAAAAGATATAGCATCTTGGGTCTTAAAGGCTTGAAGGTAAATAAACAAACGGCCATCTAGGTGAGAAGCAACAAAGCCCACAAGGAAAAAAGCACACCAGGCTGTGTGATTACGAGGTGTCGAAGGGATCAGGTATCAGGCATCAAAGAACAAAATATCACATCATTGTGAATGAGGGGGAGTGCAGATTGGGGACCCAAGACCCATCTGTAGGCAATGGACATCCCCTTACAGAAGGGTCCCGGGGAGGAGATGAGCCAGTCAGAGTGCAGTGTAGCAACAATGAAACATACAACTTTCCTCTAGTTCCTAAATGCTTCCCCCTTATCGTCCACTATCATAATCCCAATTCTACTTTACAAATCTGGCTATATGAGAGGATGTACACTGGTACAGATGGGAACTGGAAACACAGAGAATCCAGGACAGATGATCCCTTCAGGACCAGTGTTGAGAGTGGTGATACCAGGAGGGTGGAGGGGGGGAGAGGGGGGAAAGGGGGACTGATTACAAGGATCTATATATAACCTCCTTCCTAGGGAATGGAAAACAGAAAAGTGTGTGAAGGGAGACTTTGGACGCTGTGAATATAACAAAATAATCATAAATTATCAAGGGTTCCTGAGGGAAACGGGCGGGAATGGAGGGGACAAAATGAGGAGCTGATGACAAGGGCTTAAGTGGAGAGCAAACGTTTTGAGAATGAGGAGGGCAATGAACAAATGTGCTTTATACAATTGATGTATGTATGGATTGTGATGAGTTGTATGAGCCCCCAATAAAATGATTTTTTTAAATGTCCTTTATCGTAGGAGTAGACAACTTTAAAGCAAACCTTACAGTTGGGAAACATTCAAGGTACAGGGCTAAGGGATAACCTACAATGATGATTTTTCTTATTGAGAAGATGATCTTAGATGCCTAAAAGTAACAAAAGTCATATAAGGAGTAAAATATAAAGAAACTAGCCTGTGAAGCAATTCCAACAGAGAAGGCAATTTGAGTATCTCTATTAGAAACCAGCAAGAACTTACTTCCCTAAAATGGGAAGAAAAAAAAAAACCTTGAAGGAGTTAGAAGCAATGAGAAAAATGGAAATCAAAACTTTAGAGAGCCTCCAAGGGAGGGGGGGGGGGCTAAAGAAGCACCATGGAGACCTGTTTATGGTCGGAGCTCAAGATCCAAGGTGGTCGGAGACAGCTGCAGGAAAGTGAAGGACAGGAAAGGAGTGCATGTGGACAAATTCTTTATTCTCATAATTAAGATTAAGCTCCACAATATCCTCCCATGATTAGTGCTGCCTTAAAGTGACCTCTTACAAGCACAGGGCTGATTGCTCTCTGGCCGGCAGCTTTAACTACAGGAGCAGATATGTTGCTAATGCTCTCCCTGCAGGTAAGGGACAGTCCCTCTCCCTTACCTGCCCCAGCCCTGGCGTTGGGTTACTCATCTAATGAGCTCAGGAAACTAAGGGTTAAGGTACAGCCCACTGTCTAAAACTTGTGGCTACCTTTAGTTAAGGGGGCCTGCAAGCTCCCAAGACTACTATATAAGCTGATGCAAGACTACATTTTCTGTCTCTCCCTGACCTGGTTTCTGATAGCATGGAGGAGGTGATCACTCTTAAACTTTTTTTCTGCCTCAATGTCTTCCCCTCAATTACACAACCACTGCTTAGGACCCATCCGGATGGAGGCTAGATCCCACATACTACAAAAGGAAATCTGTAGGGGACCAGCCTCTTTTCCACAACCCAGTGGGTCCAAGGGGCTGTTGTGTCATTGAGGGGTAAATTAAAGACATCCGAGAAGATGAAGCATGCAAGGGCTCACCTCCTGCCATGATGACCGGAACCAGAAATGAGACCTGACTTTATCGACTCACAGATTGATACAACACAGGGGGTTTGCAAGTTGGGTGTCCCTTAATTATCTGAGTAATTCACAATGGATTAGAATCACAAGAAGCACAGAGTTGATTCCGATAAGGTGAAGGTCAGATATAACACCACCACTCTCAAACTCCTAAACTCAACAGTTCCCTGTACTTCACTCCATCCACTAACTATACAGACTCAGACCACACTCACAGGTATATGGTTTATTGGAGTAGATACTGGTTACATATTGGGAGAAAGATTCATTTGGAAGTAACAAGATACAAATAGGATGTAATTAGTCAACCAGGGGAGCTTTCTCATCAGATACCCCTTGGAACATAAGTACTCCCTGATGATACAGTGTCAGGGTGAGGGGGATCGCCAAACTTGAACGGGTCCTCGAGTGATTTTACAATTTAGAAAATATTAAAGACAAGACAGCAGGACACGGGGGCTCTTTGTCCCATGTCAGGACTGAGAATGTATTTTCTATTTTTTTTGAGAATGTATTTTCTAATGAGTATATATAATGGGGCTTAGTTTTTCATAAGGCATGCATGTCACACAGCTAACATGACATAGTTACTAGGTAATATCATAAGTGGGTGACATAAACCAGCAAGGAGGTGAGTGCTTTGAGTTAGTGCTAGTTGACTTCAACCTCCCCGGAGCCCTCCCCAGTGGGCTGCTACATTTATGGTGGGTCGGCTATAGAACCTGGTTGCTTTCATCTACAGCTAACCTTTAGGCATTATGAAGTAGCCAGGCATAGAAATGATTGATCTTATATGGTAGCTCTTTTATTGACAGCTTCTTTATGGGGGGTTATTGGAGGGACTGTGTCTAGTCATGAGAATATGCATGAAGATTTATTTATATAACCCTGAGAGTCTTCTTTCACCAGAGTCGGCTTTCCAGACCCCTAATTATGAGCATGAATGATTTAGTTGTATTGCATTCTCACCCAGTCCCTCAGTTTACCACAATACAATTCTTCATCAGTGCCTCAGTCAGTTCTCTGCCAATGAGGTCTCTCTGCTAACTAGTCTAGCTCAAGGTCAGTATAGCACCTCTGCCATTTGGCCTCTCCACCATCAACCTTTCTATGCTATGTGACCTGGCTCACTGGCAGTGGAGAACAGATTTCTCCGCCCTTAGATGCTGTCTACATTGTGTATCTCAGCTGTCAGAATTCCTTCCATCAGTGTCTCTGCTACTAACTGGCCTAGAAGACCCTCTCGTCAGACCTCCCCACTGGACTGCCTCTCGACTGACAACTTCCTGCCATTGCAGAATCTGATCCTAAACAAAGTTACAGACCCTGTATCACATTAGTGACCACTCTGCTTGCACGTGGCTCTGGTTTGTCATCATTCTACTTTCAAGCCAGCTTGTCTGCTGCCATCCCAGTGATCTCAACCACAACCATCTCCCATTTGTTGTTGTTACCTGTCAAGTTCATTACGACCCATGGCAACTCTGCACAACAGAACAAAGCACTGTACAGTGCTGTGCCGTTGTTACAACTGTTCATATGCTTCAGCCCATTAATGGAGAAACCACGACAATCCACCTCTTTAAAAGATCTTCCTCTTTTTCTACCTCTACACTTGACCCAGCACGATGTCCTTCCCCAGGGGACTGGTTTCTTCTGATAATATAGCCCAAATATTTAAAACCACGTCTTGCCACCCTTTCCACTATGGTCTTCTTTCTTCCAAGATAGATCAATTTGTCCTTTTTAGCAGTCAATCCACGTACTTCCAACCTCCTCCAGGACCACAATTCAAATGAATGGATTCCTCTTTGGTCTTCCTTATTCAATGCCCAACTTCACGGTTAGAGCAAACAATTAGATGTAGTTGGCTGTTAACCTAAAAGGCTGGAGGTTTCGTTCCACTGAGAGGTGGCTGCAAGGAAAGGCCTAGTGAAGGACGTACAAAAAACTCAGCCATTGGAAATGCCGAGGAGGAGAGTTCTAATCACACAGGTTGGGTCTCATCAGGGCTAGGAACCAACTCAATGGTAATTACATTTTGGTTTCCTAAATCCCAAAGGCATTGCGCAATGATCCCTTGTCTATTTTACCTGGTATAAATACTGAATCATGTTTTCACAAGATTAGCTGGTTATCAAGATTGCATTTAAATACACTCCAGTTAAGCTCCGAGCTCTCTCCAAGAAAGTATGAAATGTTTCTCTTTTCATTCATGACTCCATCCCTAGTGCCTGACAGCAGAACCACATCCAAAGATGCTAAGTGAGTAAGATTCCTTGAGTCATGACTAGGTAACAGAAGACTGACTACTGGATCATCGGTCCCTCTGTTCTAATGCTAAAGTTCTAGAATTCATTGTGGAAATTCTGGGTTTCAATTGGTCTTTTATCTGACCTGGGGAAATGCAACTAAAGTGTGTGAACAATCCCAGCAAGCCAGTATTATCCTGTCCAGTTTCTCTTGCAAGTAAACTCATTCTTACCAACTATGGTCACAGTGTGTCAGAATTGATTTGATAGCAAATAACAAGAAACAACATTTCAGATACCAATTGCCCATTTATTTTAAAATTCACACTAATTTTATGACGTGAACTCAGATTTTCAATCATTTAATTGATATGCAACAAAGCAATCAATTTAAATGAATTTTTATTACAATCAGATTAATCTTGATATGAATCTACTTATCTTTTAGAACTTCCCAACCTCTATATACATGAGTTCCTGCAGGATACACTTTGTAGCCATAATAAGGTAGATATTTGCTCTATTCTCTTGTCCATTAACGTATCACAGTTTGTCCTATGGCTTATAAATAATTAAATTGTATTCAGTCACTGGGGGAACTACCACCGTCACGGGATTCAAAGGCACTGCCACCACATTCACTGTATTCTGAGGAATGTTCTGCTGTACAAATCCACGGTTGTCACTTGGTTCCATTCTGGCCAAAGGCCCTCCCACAAGAACGTCATTCTTATTCACGAGGACCCCATTGATGTTTACTAACACAGGAGAAGCCACGCAGGGAAATTGCAAAGTCACTCTATTGCCAGGGCTTTCCTTCTGCATGCGATCAATCGTGTGTGATGACACCTGCCTCCCTGTGGAGAGCTTTCCCACCTTGTCTGAATTGAAAGCTTTTCTACTTTTGTGGGTTTCCTTATGTGAAGAAAACTTAGAAATACAGGTAAACGTTATCCCGCACTCGTTGCAGCGATAGATAAACTGTCCTCGACGATATCCTTGATGAGACAGGAGCTCTTCCTGGGCTTTGAAAGCTTTGTCGCACTCACTGCATTGAAAGGGTTTCTCTTTGTGAACTTTTAGGTGTTGATTGAGTGCTGACTTCTGGGTATAAGATTTTCCACATTGATTGCATGGAAAGGGATTCTTTCCTGTGTGAAATCGCTCATGTGCTATAAGAGATGCCTTTTGGCTGTAAGCTGTACCACACTCACCACAGACATAGGGTTTGATTCCGGTGTGAACTCGCAGATGAATTCGGAGAGTTCCTTGCCCAGCGAAGCGTCTGCCACATTCACTACATACGTGTGGTTTCTCACCAGTGTGAGTTCGCTGATGAACGGTGAGAGAAGGTTTCCTGGTGAAGCCTTTGTCACACTGACTACATTTATAGGGTTTCTCACCTGTATGGATTCGCTCATGGATGACGAGGTGTGGCCTGGAAGAGTCTTTTCCACAGTAACTGCACACATGGTGATTCTTTCCAGTATAATAGCACCGATGAGCACTGAGATTTTTGTTCGTTTTCTGAAGTGTGCTGCATTGTGATTTAATGGTATTCGAATTTTTACACTTAGGGAATTTCACTTCAGCAGAAAACTGCTCTTGGTCATCAGAGAGAAAGGTCTTCTCACCTCCATTAAACACAACAGACTCCTTTAATCTACTGCTTTGGTTCTGGTTGACTGTTGGTAAAGTTAAGATTGATTTCACTGCTTTTTCATGTAAATCAACTATCCCATGATTTTCCACAATAGAAAAATGATTTTGATGCTGACTCACAACATTTTCCAAAGCACCATATTCGTAGCACTGTTCCATTCTGTCTGCTGGTCTTTCTTTTTGTACGGATCCAAGCAAATGGTCCTCAACTTTCTCGATTTCTAGAAAAGAGGGGAATAATGAGTCTTTCCCTGAGGTTAATTTATAATAGAGTGGTTTTGAAAATATGCATCCACTGACGTTAAATCTTTAGTGACAACTATAGAAATGTAAGTAATATACACCAGGTTAAGTGTTTATTTGTTATAATGTAAACAAATCGCAAGGCTAAAAAAAGGCTAATATAGAAGCAAAGTTAGATGACAAAAACGAAATGAATACAAATGCAGCCACGTGCATGCTCCCTGAACCGAAAGACAGAGCTGTGACACCCAAGACGTGGCGGAGGAGCAGCACCATCAAGATCAGGAGACAGATGGTCAAGTTCCTGAAAGGAAACAGCCCGGTGCCTTCCATCAGGAGACTTGCTTGCTCAGTGGAGAGCCTGTGGGCATTCCCTGGGGAGGCAGGTTGGTAAACTCTCAGAACTAGAGCTGAGTGTGTGGGGGCTGAGGTTACAGGTGATTCCCCCAGGATCTTTGCTGGGCAATGTGGAAGGAGCTTTAGGCTGTCCTCAAGTGAAGGTTTAAACGTCCCTAACACACTCCCACCGTCGTGAGGACTGTCTGTGAATTCTTGTGCCCGTTGCACCGCACCGTCAAACCTTGCCCAGGAATGGAGAATGCCCCGGAGGGATGGCTGCTGCCAAACCTGGTGAAAAAAGCCGGAGGGTGGCGGCACATCTGGTCGCTGCCTCGAAGGAATTGGCCCTGGGCTGAGGGTGAGGGTTATGCTCCCGCTGCTGTGTGCAGTCAGATCAACGTGCCATTCTCAGACCAACTTTTTATTGTGGGAAACTGAGGGCCTGGAACAGGGTCTGAATGGCCTTTTCCTTCCCTCGTGACTCCAGCACTTGGAAAACAGGCAGCAGTGCTGAGAGGAAGACCTCTGCAAGTCTGGAGACGACTGCTCAGCGCCAAATGCACCTGTTCCTCCAGGAGACAGCTTCTCGGCTAGTCCCCTCTAAAAACCGATAAGTTGTCTGCTACAGACTCCTGGCTTCTCACACACACCCCCACCCCGGCAAAAACATGCTTCTATCTACTGAAAGTATCAGCGGCCGCTGTCTGCCATTCTTCACACAGGGACGGACAGGACTGTTTATTAGCCTGCCAGACACTCCCTGTGAAGTTTTCCCCAGGGAGCTCAGGATCTTCCAGTTTCGGACAGTGCACACTTTAATGCACGTACTAACAGGAGGCCTGCAAGCCACAGTACTCCAAAGCTAAACGCTGAATGAACCTGCTAGGCTCGGCTCGGCTCAGCTCAGGTCGTTTCCTGACAGGAGCCATGTGCTAAAACAGAGGGGTGTTTTCGGAAGGTGAAAGAAAGACGCAGGGTTTTCTACAGATCGTGAAAAAGGACAGCACGCAGTTCCCTGAGGAGAGAACTTGAGACTTAGGAACTTGGGAAGAGGTCACGACAAACGTAAAAATGGCTCTCTGGGCAGGGGAGACTCTCGCTGCGGAGACCTGGTCTCTGGGGGCACTATTTAAAAAGGGTTTTAGAACCTTTGCTGAGAGAGGAAGAAGCCTCAGGTGAGCTATCCAAACTCAGAAGAGCAGGCTAGTGCCTCTGCCTGGGCCAGTGTTAGATGAGGACCCACAGAGACTGGCCTATTACCTACGACTTCTGTTTCCAAACAAGACCCAAAGGCCAAAGACTCTACACCCCAGGGGAGGGAAGCTCCCTGAGCCCAGCCCGAGGGGGTACGGCATTAGAGGAAGAAGAGTCTTCTAAAGATAAGATCAGGGCTGTTCATCAAAGTCACAAAGCACCTGTGCTTTCAGGAACAGGAGCGGGAATAGTAGACAAAGATGTAGAAACCAGTCCAAAGGAAAGATATTCTCTTGTGGAATGACCGAGTATTTTCAGCGAGAGTCCTGGCAACAGCCATCACCGAGCACGGAGCCAAGGGAGGGATCTGACCAGGCTCTCTGGAACAGGGTCTATGTCCTCCTCACCGTGAATTAAGTAGCCCAAAGAAGGTTCCAGAGCACCCCCGGTGGTTTGTGAAAAGCGAGTGTTGGGGTTCCTGCCAGGAGCAGCAATAGAGCTGTTATTCGGGAACTAGCCCGAATACCCAAGGTGTTCCAATGGTTACTGAGCTATCGATGAAGATTATGAAGGGAAGCTTAAAGCTGTAACAAAATATGAAATCCCCTGGCCTATAAAAAAGGGAGATCATGTAGGCCGATTACTTTTCCTCCCTTACATTCCTGTCTGTAGAATAAACACCCCTCGACTCACTTTCTCAATCTCTCACTCACTCTCTCACTCACTCTCATTCACTCTCTCTCACTCACTCTCACTCACTCTCATTCACTCTCTCTCACTCACTCTCTCACTAACTCTCACTCACTCACTCTCACTCACTCTCTCATTCACTCTCATTCTCTCACTCACTCACTCACTCTCACTCTCACTCTCTCACTAACTCACTCTCACTCACTCTCTCACTCACTCACTCTCTCACTCACTCTCTCATTCACTCTCACTCACTCTCTCTCACTCACTCACTCACTAACTCTCTCACTCACTCACTCTCTCATTCACTCTCACTCTCACTCACTCTCTCTCACTCACTCACTCATTCACTCTCACTCTCTCACTCTCTTCACTCACTCTCTCACTCACTCTCTCACTCACTCTCTCATTCACTCTCACTCTCTCACTCACTCTCTCTCTCACTCACTCTCTCATTCACTCTCACTCACTCAAAAGAAAAAAATTAAAAGAATAAACACCCCTCACCAAAGTGCACACAAGGAGTCACACCTGCCCATAAATCATGAGCAGTCTAGAATGCTGTTGTGGAGAGGCAGGACTGAGGGGGAAAGTTTTCAGGGCTTGTAGATTCAAGAGCTGACGGCACTGTCGGGAACCATCCACAGTGACCAAGGTATAGTCACTAACTGGCCCTGATTTCAACATGGAGACAGTAGAAGTTCGTCAGGAAAGGGTATAGAAAGGTGGCATAAATCCAACTGTACAGGGACAGAAGGGAAATCTGGTTTAATTAAGCCTGTAGTCATATGCACTAAGCCCCACAACACGATGAGGAAAATAGGACATAAAGGGGAGGCTTGGAAAAAAATCAACAGGGAGATGTTTTTTCCCATCGGGGCCACTCCTAAATAGAACAATTATAGATTAGGATATTCACATTCTTGAATTGGGCCACTCTGAGCAAGACTGCATCCATTAAACCATCTTGGATATCCAACCAATGGATAAAACATTAGTCCCTTAATACAGAAAAACAACAGGCATTACATGAAGTAGTTCAGGAGCAGCTAAAAGGTGGCCACATTGAGAAAACTTTAAGCCAGGGGTCCTCCAACTCTTTAAACAGGGGGCCAGTTCACTGTCCCTCAGACCCGTTGGAGGGCCTGACTATAGTTTAAAAAAACAACAAAAAACTATGAACAAATTCCTATGCACACTGCACATATCTTATTTTTAAGTAAAAAAAAACCAAATGGGGCAAAAACACCCGGCTGGCGGGATAAATGTCCTCAGCAGGCCGCATGTGGCCCGTGGGCCCTAGTTTGAGGACACTTGCTTTAAGCCCTTGTGATTCTCCTGTGTGTTCAAGAAGCTCAACAATGCCACCATGTGCCAGCTTTTTGTAGGCAACTCAACAGGTTTTCCTCTGTTCTCCAAGACCGGAGTACCTACATTTATTTAACTATGTGGCCTGTTCAACTGGTTTCAAGCCCAACAAATCATCTGCACTTCCTCACATATTCTACAATCTCAATGAGTAAAACAGAAGGGGGAACACAAAACAACACTTCCTTTGTGAATTTGTTTGGCTGTGCCTGGTTTTTATACTTACTAATGCCTCTGAATGTCTATCTAGGTAAGACAGGCGGGATAAACAATTCAGAGAAGAAAACAGCAGGCAGATGGTTGGGGGAGGGGCCGGGAGACGGGAGGTGGGAGAAAGGAAGAGGGTGTGTCAACCAACCCAGGAACAAGGGAACAACAAGTGAATTAAAATCAATGGAAAGAGGGGTATAGGTTGCCTAGTGGGGCTTCATCAAGGGCAAGGTAACAGTGAGGAAATACGAAACCTGAATGAAGGCTGAACATGATAATGGGACAAGAGCAAAGTAAAAAGAAATAGAAGAAAGAACTATGAGGCAAAAGGCATTTACAGAGGTCTGAATACAGACATGTACATGTGTAAATATATTTATATATAATAGGGAAATAGATCTATGTACATATATCTATAAGTTAAGAATTAAGGTAGCAGATGGACATTAGGCCTCCACTCAAGCACTCCCTTGACACAAAAACACTTTGTTCTAATAAGCCAGCATTCTGTGATGCTCCCCTTCCTGACAAGATCGCTTAAGACAAAATGGGTGAATAAGCAAATGTGGTGAAGAGAATGGATGGTGCTCTGTTATCAAAAGATACAGTGTCTGGGGTCTTAAAGACAAACAAGCAGCCATCTAACTGAGAAGCAACAATGCCCACATGGAAGAAGCACACCAGCCTGTGTGATCATGAGGTGTTGATGGGATCAGACAAGCCAATCAGGGTGCAGTATAGCACAGATGAAACATACAACTTTCCTCTCATTCTTTAATGCTTCCTCCCCCCACTATCATGACCTCAATTCTACGTTACAAATCTGATTAGACCAGAAAATGCACACTGCTACAGATAACAGCCCCCAAAACAGGGAATCCAGGATAGATAAACCCCTCATGGCCAACAATGATAATAGATATACCGGAGCATAAGGGGAAGGTGAGGGGAGAAAGGGGGGAATCGATCACAAGGATGACATATATCCCCCTCCAAGGGGGACAAACAACAGAAAAGTGGGTGAACAGTAACAGAGGACAATGTAAAATATGAAAATAATAATCTACAACTTATCAAGGGTTCATGAGGGAGGGAGGAGGGGAAATGGGGAACTGATACCAAGGGCTCAAGTAGAAATAAAATGCATTGAAAATGATGATGGCAACATATGTACAAATGTGTTTGACACAACGGATGAATGTATGGATTGTGATGAGATGTAAGAGCCCCCAATAAAAGAAAAAAATGGAAGGGGGAGATGAAAGGCAATTCTCTATAAGACAAACTTCATTGAGCTTTGCTAAGTCTTAACATTTTCTCTCTACCAAAGACTTCTATTATAACTAGGGGGAAAATACCACTTTTCTGCTGTTAGGTCTGAGCAAACCTAACTCCATAATAACTTTTAACTGAATTGCCCAGCCACCCCACCAGGCAAGCTAGTTAAGTGGAAAATGTTTGCACCTGAATGTACCTGGAAAGGCCCCTGCCTGTATCTTGAACCTGTAGTAACGGCTGGTTACTCTGGCTTCTGTAACCGGCTCCAGCTGAGCCCCTTTCTGCGAGAACTCTGAATAACAGGACCTTGTGGTTAGACACTGCCAAGCTAGAAAGGTGTCACCAGAGTGTAAAAGCTTGAGAAGCAGCACAGGGTGGGGGAGGAGGACTGGGACCTGAGAGGCTTGGAAAGTTCCGGTCAGGTTGTCGCCAATGGCCAGCTAATAAAGGCTCATTTATTGGACATCTTGAGTCTTCAGTGGTCTCTTGCATCCAGTTTCAGTCCCAACATTTGGAGGCCCCAGCGAGATAAAGACCCTCGCCTCATAGTCCCCTCAGTGAGGTCCATGCCCAGGCCGTCTTCCTCAGGGACACACGCCCTGAGACGTTCCAGAGTCCCAGGACACCTTCTGGCTCTTTGTCCTCGCAACCTGTACTGGACAGGACCAGGAGCTCTAGTAAAACACCTCTGGAGGCAAGGCCCCATTGTGGCTTCAGGATCAGGGCTGAATTCAAGAATGGGCGAGACTGAGGGATCAGAGGCAGCACTAGCCTTTGTCCCTGTGCTGTATTGAGATGTCCACCCATGTTTTTTTGTCTCCTCCTCATTGTCCGCTGCATCTTTTGCTTTCTGGTTTCATCATGGGCAGTTCGTCCTCAAAAGCCAATATCCGCTGAGCGTGTACTTTGTCTCACTTTAGGTCTGTGTATCCCCTAAGCAGGAGGACATCTACGGGGCAAAGTTTCCAAAAGGACACCCTGAACGCTGCCAACTAGTGGCCAACCTTGATGTGGGCCAGACATGAGAACATTTCCGTCTTCTGTGACTAGGTGGGTTTGGGATGTTGTCACGGGAAGACCTGCCCGACCTGATCCATGTCCTGACATGGATATTTGGTACAACTTGGATTTGAACCCTCCTCTGTGGCTAAAGACTTGATCTTTAAAAATGGGAGCGCAAATTTTAGTGGCAAAAGACAAGGCTTTTCAAGTAGGTGAGATGGTTAAGCCCCGCACTGCCGTTTTTGGCAGGCAGACCCAGAGGACCAGGACGTGGCCTAACCCTCTTCCCCTCACCCTCCATAGGTCCCTCCTCAGAGACACGCCCTGTTTCTAATTTGCCCTGACTTGTCTTCAGATCGACCACCATGGGTGTGTCTACTCCATACCCGATCCAGGCATTCCTGTGGGTCCCATGTCACTCAGTCTTCCCCTCAGGGGACCCCCCATCTTGCCCCTCCCTCAGGCAGTCGGGGGAACCTTGATTCCCTTTCATCACCTCTGATTTGTATAATTTGGTGTATGCCCCTTTCACCAGCTCTGCTTTCTATAACTGGAGAGCCCAAACCCCACTTTTTCAGGAAAACCTCAGGCACTGATTCCCTTGTTGGGAGTCTGCTTTCTTCACAGGCCAGCCTACCTGGGATGACTGCCAGCAATTAGTGTGTACCCCTTTTGCTTAAGACCGTGAACGAATCCTGTCCGAGGCCTGAAAAGAAATCCTAGGTCCACCTGGAAACACTCTTCCAGACCGTGTGTAGCGACTGCCATGCTTACTTTCCCAAACCCGTCCTGAGTGGGACCCCCAGAGACCGGGAAGAGAGGCTCTAGACGCCAACCGCCAGGCTCTGTTAAGAAGAATTCAACAGAATTCAATGTTCTGTCTCTGAAGAGAGGGCTCTTCACTATGACACGCGAGTTCCATAGTAAGGAAGGGAAACGAACAGGAAGCAGGGGCGGATTTTAGAATGCTCAGAAGAGGGAATCTACTCTCAGGGAGAGGAATGAGCACTTCTCTAAACGTGAGAGAAAAAGAGGTCGCACCAGTGGAGGGGCACACATGAAAGGGGTTGGAGATTGCCAAAACGCTCTCTCACACACGTCGGGCCTTCACCCAGCTGAAGGAGACTTACACAATCATTCTCTTGAGACTGTTTTGTGCTCACTCACCTGAACACATTCCACCACAGCTTTTTTCTAACATGGATCCTGGTGGTTCTCCTCGTTCCAACCAAGAGAACGCATCGGGTTTGCTAACTTCATAACCTGTCCATGAGAAATCACAGAATCTTAGACATGCCAAAATTGACTTTAGGGGGAAAAAAAATCCACTTTAGGTTTGTGAAGACGAGTCTACCACTTGGAGAGCACCACAGACACACCAAAGATTTTAGCCTCTGAGAAAGAAAGAAAGTCAAAGACAAGGCCAATCACTTGAGAGCGCTCCTCACCGATGGCCACCAGGTGGCGGTAGGTCTCCAACATCACGTCCTGATAGAGGGTCTTCTGAGCAGGGTCCAGGAGCTGCCACTCCTCCCAGGTGAACTTTACAGCCACTTCGCTGGGTGTTACGGATTTCTGAAATAAAAGGGTTTTCTCCAATGAAGTTCTTTTGATTATATGAAAGAAATATAAAGCAAATCTTTCTGCACAGTTTTCTATATAGGCTGCATCCATACATCTAGGCGGGGTTTTGTATATTTCTTTTCAAACATCTCTTAATAAATGCAAAACCATACATGTGACAGTAAAAATGCGTGTAGTAACCTAAAAATAGCTCAAGATGATACACGCACGTGTTACACAAGCATTTACATGTTTATATAAAGGACAAGTTCACGGTACGTTGGGAAATGGAGTCAGGAGTACCACCGGTATCCTTTCGAACCGCATCGGCGCTAATTCTCGGGCAGCTCAGGGTTTATTTCTATGCGGTGGAGCTCACAGGCATCTCAACTCTGTAAGGAATTCTGGGGCGCGAAACAGAACCAAAGATCCAATTGGCAAAGTTTAGAAGCAGGCTTTCTTGGGAGGCTTGCGGGCGGATTCAGCAACTCAGGGGATTGAGTCTTTGAAACCGTGCTTTGAGAATTCTGGGCTGCGTTTTTATACCACTGCTGGCAGGCACAGCTGGGAAGGATCCAAGCTGGCGAGGATCTGTGCACACAGGTGCTTCAGAAGGGAGAAGGTCTTTGACCTTATCTATATGCCAAGGACGGCTAGAGTGGAGTGTGCATATCTTCAGAAAACATTCTGGCTCCGGGAGGAGCCAGCTCCAGGAATTTGAAGGTTGAGCAGCGGAGGGGGAGATCAGTGAGAGAGGGAGGTCAGTGAAAGGGAGGTCTATGAGAGGTGAATTCTGAGAGCCAAGCTGAAGGCACCGGATTCAAAATGGAGTTCCTTTTGCCAAGACCAGACAAACTCTTCAACCTATTTGCCAATCCTTAATCAAGTCATGCCTCAGACAACACTCTTTGCCTCTCTTCTGGGTGTGCTAATCCACGACCAAGGCCAAAAAACACCCCTCATAGATCAAAATGGTTGATTAAGAGAGTACAATTTGGGTCAGGAACACGAGGTTATGCTCAAGACTAGCATAAGGAAGCAGGCGCATCATGGGCCTGCTCGGTCCTCCCCTGTGGGAAGGAGCTCCGAGGAGGCAGGTGCTATAGCGACCCGTGTTGAAGAAGTGAGACGGTGCCGCACTGTCAGATAACATCACCCATGGATATGAAAGGCTCGTCCCCAAACAAGCAGCCATCTAAGCGAGATGTCAGCGAAGTCCACAAGGAAGCAGCAGCACACCATCATCAGCCACCAAAGGACTGTGAAGCGTACAATCCAAAGTTGAAGGGAGGGATCAGGATTCTAGCCTACAGGAACTATATAGGACACAAACTTCCAGTCGACTCCCTCTGTCCACAGTTCAGGGATGGGGAGACAGTGGTCATTAAACAGTCGAGTATAGAGTATCAAGGACAGACGCCTGACCGGAACCATTGAAACTTGTCCGCAGATTCCCCCGAGGATGCACGCTGGACCTGATCTGGTGGTAAAAACCTCATGCTTTTTGGTGTTGTCCTGTTTGGTTTGGTTTTTGATGGTACACGTTAGGGGTGTCTGGGCAGTATTATGTCACTGGGAGTTACATTCTTGAGTTGGCAGTGTAAGCTTGTTTTTCATTTGGATGGATCTGAAAAAGCAAGACTAATGAACCGATTGAGGCAGCACATAGAACATGGGTGGACAGGGAGGTGGTGGCAGGGTGAAGGGGTGATGATGGCAATGGGTCCATAGAGAAAAAGAACATTGAACCCTGATTATGGTAGTAAATGTATCATTCTGCTGGACATGCCTGAAACATGGAATGATTTGATATACGTATTAAGCCCAATTTATAATAATAATAAGCATAAAGGCGGGATCTCCCTTCAGTGCAGAGCAGCTCCCTCAGCTCCTATCCGCCACCTTAGGACAGGCTGCTCTTGTTGACACCAAGTCAGGAAGTGCTTGGCCATCTTCAAAAGCCTTCTGATTACAAGCTCCTCTTGGCTGTTCCATCGGTCACCACTGGCTTGGCCGCAGGGCCCTGTTCTGCTTCTGTACTCATTGGCTTGCCCACTGTGAGCATTCTACAGCTGCTCAGGCAGGGAAGTGGCTTGTTGGCCTAAGAAGCCAACACTTTCAAGAAACAGAGAATTGCCTGTCGATATGGAAGCAGCGGGCAAGACACTCAAAGACCCATTGCATGACCCTTTAGAGTATTCAAAACCAAGGATGTTACATTGTGGACCAAAGGGCACAGAACCAAGCTTTGGTATGTTCAAGTGTCTCATAAGCATGTAAGAGTTGGCGTTGACTAAGGAAGGCTAAAGAACAATGGATGTGTTTGTACTGTGGTGCAGGCCAAGAATATGAAGTGTCATCAACTGCCAAAAGGGCAAACAAATCTGTCTTGGAAGAAGTACATAGAGAGGGACTTTGTCTTACATACTTTGGATCTGCTGTCAGGAGAGAGCAGTCCCTGGAGAAATGGGAAGCACAAAAGTGGACGGCCCTCAAGCAGAAGGCTGAGATTGTGGCTGCAACAAAGGGGTCGAGTATGGGACTGTTCTATTGTACATAGGGGGGGCTACGTGATGAACAGTCTTGGGGGACCCTCACAACAACAGCATTGTGAGCCAGCAGCCTGCTTTCTCGCCCACTTTGGGGTCTTCAGCCATTGCAACAGCAATCTATCATTGGTCTGGATTTACCAACTTCCCCTTATTAGGCAGCAGTAGGCTACCTGACCTGATCACCTGGGTTCATCAGCCTTTGCTAACATAGCAGTGAAGAGACTCCTCCAGACGGATATCTATCTACCCTATGGATTTGGGATTGCCAGTTTCTGTACACTTGAGACTTATTGTCTTGACACTTCTTTAGTTTTGGCCTGATGTTGATGGTGATTCTCTCTCCTGCCTCTGTACTTCAAAGATGTTGAGGTCCACCAGCCATTTAAAAAAATATTATTAATACTAATTGGGGTTCAGATACATTTATGAGAATGTTGCGCTTTAAGATTTTATATCACATAAACTTTAGAAACTTACTTAGGTAAAAGTTTACTGTTACTCTCATAATCTGTGTTCTTCTTGATCTGAAACATAGCTGATGTGAAGACTAAGTCAAAGTTTCTTTCTCTCCAGCCTCAAGTTTTCCAAATGTGAATTTTTTTGATGAACTAAATTGGCGTTCTACGGGGTTCTATAAATCCATTAGGAATTCACAAAAAGAAAACAAACAAGCAAAAGTCACCTGAGCGTTGATCATTTCCTTTGGTCCTTAGGACACAGCCTGGAGCAGAGATGCTCTGTCTTTGTGTTTACCAATTTTGTTCAGACTTCTCTCATGAAGCAATAGCCCCCAAACCAGCCACCTCTTCTTGCTTCCTCCCACTTGATTCTCCTGCAACTGGAGATTCCAAACCTGTAGGCTAATGGGAGAATACACTGTGAGTGACACATCACCTACTGGTCCAGATGCTGTTATAATTCCTGTCCCTCTTTGTAACACAAACTCCCCAATACTGTTGACTGGTCCTTTATTTAGTGACTCAGCTATATGCCATGGGCAATCAAACCTGTCAGTCCGGGTAGACCATAGAAACAAAGTTAGAGACACTCATGTGTGTATAAGAAAGAGGTTATATGCAAGAGCAATTGAATACTGAGAGAACAACCCAGCCCAGTCCAGATCAAATCCATAAGACCATTATTAACTTATATGTCTGATAACAATCTATAAAGTCCTCTTCAGACCCAGGGAACACATGCCATGATGCGAAATGTAGGCTGCTCACAGGCCAGTGGGTGCAAAGTCTTGTGGATCCAATGGTGGTAGATGCATCTCAGTGCTGGCAGGGGGCTCCACATGGCTCTTCCAGTTCCCAGGGCATGGGGGTCCATCAGCGTACTGCCATGTATCTTGTCAGTAGAACATCTCTCAGAGTGAGCCTTGTCAGTAGGAAGCATGTGTCTCCAAGGAGTAAATGGAGGAGTTCCCAGAATTCTCAGGAGAAGGCAACACCCACACAGAGGCCTCATTCGCTGTGACCACACTGAAAGACTAGATTCCACCCCTTCACTCTGAATCCTCTCAAGTCCCTAACTGTCACCAGAGTATGTAACTAGCACATAACCCAAGATTCAGAATTGCAAAAATACTGTAAACAATCATGTTTTAAAAAATAAATAAGAAAAAAATAAAAATTAAAAAAATAAGACTGGACACCAAAGACATATGCAAGGCAAAAAAAATAAAGAAAAAAAGCATACTGCATAACTCACAACACACAAACTATCCATTGAAGCTAAGGAGTGATTCTCAAGGGATATGCTCTAAATGACTGAACCTTGAAGAAGGTATGTCATCCACAATCAAAATCCAAAACACAAGTCACTGCCATCTAATGGATTCTGAATAGAGAGACCCTTTGGGACACTGCTAAACTGCTCCTTGTGGCTTCTGAGATAAAGTTTATTGTGCCAACCTGGCCGATAAACACATGTGGGATTAACTGAAGGGTGGAGAGATAAATGGCTCAGCGAGCCTCGCCTTTCTAGGGTCTCTTGCTTTGTGATGGTCGGACCTGGGTGCAGCTGCCTTAGCCATTCCTTGCTTCAGCTGGCAAGGCTCACTTCCTGCAAGACATCCCAGAGGAGAAGCAGCATGGACCTACCCTGATGCAGCTCTGGTGGCTGGAGAAGCCGTGTGGAGACCCCTGCCAGCGCTGAGATGTTTACACATTCTCTGGTTCAGCTTTCTTCCTGCATTTGGTATCCTTGCGTGTATTTTATGAGATGGAGGAAGACTTTGTGGATTGGTGTCAGACAAATGGGCTAATGTTGGATTTGTGAGCTTGGGCAGCACTGGATGGGATTATTTTTCTTGATGTGCACTTACCCTTTATATAAAACTCTCTCTTGGACACATACGTTTCTGTGGATTTGTTTCTCTAATGTACCCAGACTAACACAGCTTCCAAGACTATAACTCTTTACAAGAGTGGAAAACCTAGTCTTCCTCCCAAAGAGTGGCCTGTAGTTTCCAAGTGCTGACCTTGCGGTTAGCAGCCTCATTTGTGACTGACAGGTGGGAAGATGAGGGATAAAGGGTGTGGTGCCCACCAAACAACTGCACCAAATGAAACTTAACTGGCCGTGCCACAATCAAGGGGTTTCAAAGAAAGCAGGCACAACCCAGGCACCTCTGGGGACCATCCAAAGCTGGGCATGCTCAGACCAAGGTGACCTAGGTGCAGGTGCAGGTCACCTGGGCAGTCACACTAGGCACCGGTAACATTAAGTTACACATGTGCCTGAACTCAGCCAATAAGTATGGCCAATACCCTGAACCAGGCCACCCCCAATTGGGGACGAGGGGGGAGGGTGGCACATAACTAGCAGGAGACTGAGGGCAGGCCCCTGTCTTTCATGGAGAGCGGGATCGCTCCTGCGGAAGCCTAGGGGCTCTGTCGGGGCTCACACTCTGTCTCTCCAGAGCTAGTCTTCCTCTTTCAGTTCAGGCAAGTTTGGGATCAGCAACAGCCCCCTTCCAGCCATTTTCAAGGTGCATTTCCGCGCTCCCCTGAAGCGGCAATTTTGAGCCTAACTCTACCCCGGGCCCCCACTATGCGGCCTTGCACGTATTCCAGAGACAGCCTGAGTGCACTACCTGAGCCTTCAGTACCCAGAACTCCCCTTTCCCTCCTAACAATTACTTGGGTTTACAAAAGTGCTGCTGGCGCGTGCATACTTTCCGCGTTGAGAAGCGGCCACGGGCAATGCCGGTCCAGAAACCCGACCCAACCATTCCGCCACCAGCCTTTTGCAAACGGCAGTGCTGCGCACCTAGGCTCGGATGCAATCACACAGCGTTACTCACCAGTGGAGACGATCGGTCAGGGAGATGCGCAAAGACCGGGCCCCGAACCGTCGGGGCAGCCTGGGCATGCCCTGGGTAGGACCCTGAAGGCGCCCCCTCCCCTGGCTTTCCCCAAGCCCCCCAGCCCGGCCCTGCCCCCCGGAAACCCGTCCACACGTCGTTCCAAAGATGGAAAACGCACTGGCTCCCCTCCGTACGCCCAAGTCGTTCCGATAACAGACGCTTCCTTCCCGAAGATGCGCGGCTCCACCGGCTGCGCACGGTCTTTCCCAAAGCACCCGGCAGGCCCGCAGGCACCTTGAAGTTTATCGGACTGCGGCGGATCGCACTACGGCGGCCGCCAAGGGCCAGAAGTGTCAGAGACGCTTGCGCAATGGATTTCCTGTTTATCCATCATCCCTGGAAGACTTGGTTAAGGTAGCCATAAAAATTTAAAGAATTCTCCCCCCAACTACCATGATCCGAATTCTACCTTGCAGGGCTGGATAGGGCAGAGGCTGTACACTGGTACATATGAGGGCTAGAGGCACAGGGAATCCAGGGTGGATGATACCTTCAGGACCAGGGGTGTGAGGGGCGATGCTGGGAGAGTGGAGGGTGAGTGGGTTGGAAAGGGGGAACTGATTACAAGGATCCACATGTGACCTCCTCCCTGGGAGATGGACGGCAGAGAAGGGGGGGAAGGGAGACTCCAGATAGGGCAAGATAGGACAAAATAACGATGTATAAATTACCAAGGGCACATGAGGGAGGGGGGAGCGGGGAGGGAAGGAAAAAAAAAAAAGAGGACCTGATGCAAAGGGTTTAAGTGGAGAGCAAATGCTTTCAGAATGATTGGGGCAGGGAATGTATGGATGTGCTTTATACAATTGATGTATGTATATGTATGGATTGTGATAAGAGTTGTATGAGCCCCTAATGAAATGTAAAAAAAGAAAAGAGGAGGAAAAAAAAGAAAATGATTAGGGCAAAGAATGTACAGATGTGCTGTATACAATTGATGTATGTATATGTATGGATTGTGATGTGTTGTATGAGCCCCTAATAAAATGTTAAAAAATTTTAAAGAATTTCCATACAATAGGAAATGGGATGAGCGTGTGCACGTGTGTGTTTTCTCCTTTGCGTGGGAGGACAGCATATTTTTAAGGTTACCAGATGGCAATATTGACTAACTTGTTAGGATTCATACACCTGCTTTGCATTTTGCGGGTAGCAACGTTGCGTGTTCGAATCGATGGCAGCCACTAGAATGCCTTGATAACTTAGAAGAGTCTTGATTCGGTTATAACTGGACTGCAAGGAATCTAAAAGCGATTCTTTGACTGCATTCCCGAGTCCAAATTTCAGCTCATCTTTAAGGACGAAAAACTCATTTATCACCTGTCCAAGGGTTCAAGCAAGCAGGAACAGAAGCAGAAAGCAAAATTAATGGATCAATTGTAACTTCAAGAAGAGTAAGCATGCATTACAAGGTACATTCCTTATCATAAAAGAAACAATACCAAAATTGACTATAACATCCTGGTTACCATAACATAATTAACTATAACATTCAGATTACAACATCCAAGGGAACAACATTGAATCAGAATGAACAACATATTAAAGAATAATCAAAACTAATTTCAATGTCCAGTATCTGGGAACATGGGAGTATATTCTAAAATTAATCACCAGCAGAGACTTTCCCGTAGGGAAGGGAGGATGGGCAGGTCAACTAGCAGTCAGCTTTCCGAGATGGGAGGGAGGGATGGGCAAGTTACTTGACAGCTGACAAAAATGGCGTGTCTTTGCTTCTCTGCCCGAGTCATGACCAACAGTGGCTGGGAAGGTCGTATGAAAGAAATACATCACGCCGACTGTCTCATGAGATTACTCATTCACTTCCAAATATATAAAATTTCCCCCATGAACTAGGCAATTTAAAATCATGGTAAGACATGGAAATTTAAATTAAAATGTGTTCACTGAATAGTTAAGGACTTTTTTTTTTTAAGGAGAGTGCCTGAACGCAGTTCCCCAGTACCACAAATTATGCAGTCAAGTTTAGAAAATCGCAGGGGTCAGCACATCCGGAGTGCAATGGATAAGCCTTGCCCTGGGGAAACCACCTTCATGATCATGGTCTCTCCTCTGCCAGGTAAGTGTAGTTAAGGTTAATAGACCTTAGGCCAAGAATTGACGGTTAGAGCACACAATGTGTCTGGCTGCTGACCTAAAAGGCTGAAGGTTTCCGTCCACTGAGAGGGGGTGAAAAGGAAGGGCTAGCGATGCACGAACAAGAAGGATCAGTCATGGCCAACATCGAGGGACAGGGTTCCAGTCACAGGTGAGGTCATCGGGACTAGGAACCAACTCAGTGTGATTACATCTTGCTTTCCTAACCCCCAAAGTCATTGTCACAATGATCCCTTGTCTTTGAACCTGATATAAACAGTACATCACCTTTGGCTAGATTAGGAGGTCCACCCTTATGACCAGAAGGGTCCTGAGGTGCGGCTGTGCAATTAGGGGGAAATGAAGAGGTAAAATGTGCAAAACGCTCGCCTTCTCCGAAGTCATGAACAAGAGAAAGAGCAAATATATTTTCCAACGAGTTTATATAGTCTTGGGGCATGGGAGCCCCATCAATAACACACTTAACAAGGTGGACAGTGTCTTAACCATAGATGTCCTTGGTCTCATTGGGGGAGTAAGCCAAGACCAAAATTGGGGGCAGGCAGAGGGGAGTTGTCCACCTCTGAACAAGAACAGTAGAATTTGTTCTCAGACACAGGTAGCCATGTCTGGAGAGCAGCCATGTGCTTGTAAGAACACCTTTATAGTAGCACTATTATGGGTGATGGTGGGGATAATTTTCAGTCAGGAGTATGTGACAAGGACTCATCTCTATCTCTGAAACGTGAATGCCTTCCTCCACCAAATGGTCTTCCAGACTCTTAATTATAAGCAGAGAATTTGGCTGCATAGACTCTTTGAGGTCCTCAGTTTCCCACAGGACATTACCTGGGGTTATCATGATGCCACTTACACAGACTCCAGATAAAGTCCATGCTTTCTCTAACGAGACATGGAAAGTTTCCTTTTTCATTCTTGAATTCATCCTCAGGACCAAGTCCAAAGACACTAAGTGACAAATATCCCTTACAGCCATAAGTAGGCACTAGAATGACTGCTGGTTCATCAGTCCTTCTAAGAATTCTAACATTCATAATGCAAATGATTCTCAATTGTTCCTTTTTTTCTGACCTGGGGAAACTACACTAAAGTATGTAAACAATCCCATCAATCTACTATTACCCTGCAGGGTTTCTCTTCTAAGCAATTTGTCATTTACATCACATGGAGTCAGAAGGAGTCAGAATAGACTTGATAGCAACTGAGAAGAATCAACATTCCAGATCCCAATTACCCATTTTTATTTTAAAATTCACATTCTTTATTCTGAGTCTGACATGAACTTAGATTTTCACTCATTTAACTGATACAACAGAACAATCCATTTAGATGCATTTGGGTTAAAATCAGATTAGTCTTGGCATCAATGTACACATTGATTAGGATTTCCTGGACTCAGTCTTCATGATTTCCTGTAGGATAAAGTTTGTAGCCATCCAGAGAGGTGGCTATTTTTGTCAATTCTCTTGTCGCATTATTGTATCACAGCTTATCCTACGCACTTTGTGGAACGTAAATGAAAATGCAACTGGAACCCGGAGGCACTGCCACAGTCACTGGACTCATAAGCACTGCACCATTCACCGTATTGATAGGACTTCTCTGCTGTGTGAATCCCTGGTCGTCACTTGATTCCTTTCTGTACATAGGCCATCCCACAAGAACTACATTCTTATTTTTTAGGAGCCCCCTGGTGTTTACTGACATGTGAGAAGCCAAAGAAAGCATTTTGCAAAGTAATTATGTTGCCAGGATTTTCTTTTTTTTTTTTTTAGCCAGGATTTTCATTCTGCATGCAAGTGCTGGTCTATGGTGACACTTGATGCCCTGTGGAGGTTTCCTACTGTGTTAGTCTGGGTAGGCCAGAGAAACAAAACTCATAAACACTCTTATTTTGTAAGAGAGAGTTTTATATAAAGGATAATTGTATATTAAGCATCCTAACCCAGTCCAGTCCGAGCCCATAAGTCTGACATTAGCTCTATGTTTGACATCAATCTACAAAGTCCTCCTCAAACTCACAAAACACAGGCAATGACGCTGAATGCAGGAGGAAAGCCGAATCAGTGAGCATGTAAGCATCTCAATGCTGGCAGGGGTCTCCGGAGGCTCGCTTCTCCAGTACCCAGGGCTGCATCAAGGTAGGTCCATGTGGCTTCTCTCAGGGATGTATCGCAGGAAGTGAGCCTTGCCAGCTGAGGCAGAGAACTAGCACTAAGGCAGCTGCACCCTGGTCCGACCATCAGAGAGCAGGAGGTAAGACACATGAGGCACGCAGAGCCACTTATCTCTTCGCCCTTCAGTTAATTCCACGTGTTCATCAGCCAGGTTGGCACGATAAACCTTAGCTATCACAATCCACCCCTTGCCAACTTGGCACCTGTACACAATTCTTTAGCCATATATATAATTTTCAAACAAACAATAATAAAATCGTATCTGTACCTAACAGGATAAAACTAAAATGCAAAACACAAAGCTAAAGTGCATACAATTCAAAAACATGCCACCCTCATTTAAACATAACATTTTATAAGTAAACAAAACAAAAATATTCTATGGCTAACAATCATAGTTAAGTAAAACCTATACCTAACTCCTATGAATAGATTCCCCCACCTATGAAAATTTGTAAGCCAACCACTTTATTCTTTATCCCCCCCCAATTTTGGGTATCCAATTTCTACACTGCCCACTTAAAACAACTCAATCCCCTGAGGAGACAATCATATTCTTTGATGTGAAGAATCTTCATGCCAGTTGGAACCTTGAGTCCACATCCATAAGCAAAGTCAAATCACAACAGGCCATCCACAAAGTCTGCACCAGTTCACAGGCTCAAGTAACTTCCTTTCTCTGGTTGGGTTCTGGTCAACTCAATGTGGGCTGCCTCACTTAGCCTCCCCAGGGTGCCCAGTGGTCACCTTGCCTTTAGACCATGGGCTCGTCACAAATACTCAACAAACCTAGCCCCCTCATGCTAGGTTATGAAGTTTAGACCAATCAACCCACTGTCCTCCTCTTTTTCCTATAAACCAAATCCACCGTTGTCAGTGGCCAGACACAACCCGTCTCTTTATTGCTGTATTTCTCCCACTGCCACTCCACAAACAGACCCAGGGGGTCACCTAGCAAGCATTTCAGCCTGCCCACAAGTTTATTTTAACGTTCAGTCCTAGAGAGGAGTTTTCTTCATGGTTCCATATTTTTTCCAGCTTCTGACAAAGACCACTAGTTTAAACTTCAAATCCAAAGAGTTACTTTTCCTTCAGTCTGTCAACAGCCCCTAGGCGTGTCTTTTCTAATGTCCTGAGTACTCCAAAGCACTGGATGGGGCTAATCTCTTTGGAGTCCTCTTTGCAGATGTGTCTTAAACCCAACTAAAGATCAAATTAATAGCTTGAAGCAAGTGGTTGTTTTTTTAAAAAAATCATTTTATTAGGGACTCATACAACTCCTATCACAATCCATACATACATCAATTGTGTAAAGCACATTTGTACATTCGTTGCCTTCATCATTCTCAAAACTTTTGCTCTCCACCGAAGCCCCTGGCATCAGGTCCTCATTTTTTCCTCTCCCTCCCCACTCCCTCATGAACCCTTAATAATTTATAAATTATTATTTTGTCATATCTTGCTCTGTCCCACGTCTCTCTTCCCCCACTTTTCTGTTGTATGTCCGCCAGGGAGGAGGTCACATGTAGATCCTTGAAATAGGTTCCCTCTTTCCAACCCACCCTCCCTGTGCCCTCCCAGTATCGCCACTCACACCAGTGGTCCTGAGGGGATCATCCACCCTAGCTTCCCTGTGTTTCCAGTTCCCATCTGTACCAGTGTACAGCCTCAGGTCTAGTCAGACTTGCAAAGTAGGATTCAGATCATGACAGTTGGAGGTGGGGGAGGAAGCATTTAGGAACTAGAAGAAAGTTGTATTTTTCATTGTTGCTACATCGTACCGTCTCATCTCCTCCCAAAGACACTTCTGTAAGGGGATGTCCAGTGGCCTACAAATGGGCTTTGGGTCTCCACTCCACACTCCCCCGCTCGTTCACTATGGTAAGATTTTTTGTTCTGATTATGCCTGATACCTGATCCCTTGATACCTTGTGATCGCACAGGCTGGTGTGCTTCTTCCATGTGGGCTTTGTTGCTTCTGAGCTAGATGGCCACTGTTTATCCTTCAAGCCTTTAAGACCCCAGATGCTATATCTTTTGATAGCCGGGCACTATCAGCTTTCTTCACCACATTTGCTTATGCACCCATTTGTCTTCAGTGATAATATCATAGAGATGAGCATGCAATGTAATGATTGTTCTTTGATGCCTAATAACTGTTCCCTTCAGCACCTCGTGGTCACACAGGCTGGTGCGCTTCTTCCATGTAGGCTTTATTGCTTCTGAGCCAGATGGCCTCTTGTTTACCTTCAAGTCTTTAAGACCCCAGACGCTATCCTTTTTGATAGCAGGGCACCATCAGCTTTCTTCACCACATTTAGTTGTTCACCCACTTTGTCTTCAGCAGTTGTGTCGTAAAGGTGAGCATCATAGAATGCCAATGTAATAGAAAAAAGTGTTCTTGCATTGAGGGAGTACTTGAGTGGAGGTCCAATGTCCTTCTGCTACCTTAATACTAACCTTATAAATATATGCACATAGCTCTATTTCCCCATCCTCATGTATAAATATATTTGCATATGTATATGTCTTTATCTAGACCTCTATAAATGCCCTCTGGCTTCCAGCTCTTTCCTCTATTTCCTTAGACTTCCCTCCTGTCCCACTAGCATGCTCAGTCCCCACCAGGGTTTAAGAAATTCCTCTTAGCTAATTTACCCTTGATCATGCCCAACCAGGCCTCCCACACCCACCTCCCCACTGATTTGGATCGCTTGTTGTTCCCTTGTCCCTGGGTTTATTAACACCACTTCCTTTCCCCCCAACTCCCCGTCTCCCATGTCCCCACGGAATTATCGGTCCCGTTGTTTTCTCCTCAATTATTCATCTAGCCTATCTTATTTAGACAGACCTGCAGAGATAATAACATGCACAGAAACAAGACAGAGCAAAACCAAGCAACAATATACAACAAACCAATGACAAAACAAAACACAACAATAAAGAAAAGCTTGTAGTTAGTTCAAGGACTGTTTGTTGGCCAGTAGGAGTGTTTTCCAGTACAATCTGTTGGGGCACCATGCCCTGGCCCCAAATTACACCTTCAACATTCTCTGGGGACCTCACCGCTCTGGATCCCGCCACCCCGAGGCAAAACATTATGGGTGTGCAACAGAGGCAAGTGGTTTTACAAGCTCTCTACTTCCCAGTAAACATTTCATACTTCCCAGTAAACATTTCCATCAATCATTATATCAATAATTAGAAGAAATTAGTATAAACAAAGTAGAATCAGATACTAAACTCAGTTCTTAAAAGAGTCAAGTTCAATCCTTATTTAGCTTGTCTAAATCCTTAGCTAAACTAGTCTATTTATACAAAAATATGGCATCAGGTCTCTGAGAGCACTAAACCAGATCCAGGCTGTCAGGCAGTTTGACCTCCTATCAGCCATTTTCCTTAAGCAGCATGGTTTTGAGAAATTCAAATGGCGATTTCTAACCCTGAGCTCAAAATATACATTAACAACATTCATTTTTGCCATTTCACATGGGAATAAACAAAGACTACAACCAAGCACAATAATCAAAACTTTAATTCCCCATGATCTTACCAGAAAACCACCCAGTAAACTGAATGGACATATCTGACTTCTGGCTAGCCAAAGAAGAAACCCTACCATGAAGGAGAGGTCAAACAAATACCCACTCTCCATCTTTATGATTTGTTTCTGCAGTACCCCACTCCTGGTACTATATATGTGTTAGTCTGAGTAGACTAGAGAAACAAAATTCATAAACACTCATAGTTTATAAGAGAGTTTTATATGAAGGGTAATTGTACATTTAGCATCCCAACCTAATCCAGTCAGAGCCTTAAGTCCAACAATAGGCCAATGCCAATGCATAACCTCCATCCCTGCCACCATGGCCACTTTGTTCATGTGCCCATTGGGCTATGACAGGAATGGCAGAGGAAAGAGGAGGACCGGTCTCCACAGCGCGTGTCATCTTATCCATTTGTCTGACATCAATCTACAATGTCCTCCTCAAACTCACAAAACACAGGCAATGATGTCGACTGCAGGAAGAAAGTCAAATCAGTGAGCATGTAAACATCTCAGCGCTGGCAGGGGTCTCCACTCAGCTTCTCCAGCACCCAGGGCTGCATCAGGGTAGGTCCATGTGGCTTCTCACAAGGATGTATCGCAGGAAGTGAGCCTTGCCAGCTGAGGCAGAGAACTAGCGCTAAGGCAGCTGCACCCTGGTCCAACCATCAGAGAGCAGGAGATAAGACACATGAGGCACACAGAGCCACTTGTCTCTCCGCCCTTCAATTAATCCCACATGGGTTCATCAGCAAGGTTGGCACAATAAACCTTAACTACCGCATTCACTTTTCTGTGTTTGCTTATGTGAAACAACCTTAGAAGCACAGGTAAAAGTTTTCTGACACACATTGCAGCTAAATGGTAACTGTCCTATATGAAATCTTTGATGAGACATGACCTCTTCTTTTGAAACCTTTGTCCCACTCACTGCATTGAAAAGGTTTCTCTTTGTGAACTTTTTGATGTTGATTCAGTGCTGACTTCTGGGTATAAGATTTTCCGCATTGATTGCAGGCAAAGGGATTCTTCCCTGTGTGAAAACTCTGGTGTCCTATGAGGGATAACTTCTGAATGAAAGCTTTACCACACTCCCCACATACATAGGGTTTTTCTCCAGTATGAATTCGTAGATGAATTTTGAGATTTCCTTTCTGGGTGAAACCTTTTCCACATTCAGCACATACGTGGGGTTTTTCACCAGTATGAGTTCGCTGATGAACACTGAGAGAGCTCTTGTTAGTGAAGCCTTTTCCACATTCAGCACATACGTGGGGTTTCTCTGCACTATGAATTAGCTTATGAGCACTGAGATCACTGTTTCTGATAAAGCCTTTCCCACACTCACTGCATACATAGGGTTTCTCCCCAGTATGAACTCGTTCATGTACAGTGAGACGGCTCTGAGCTATGAAGCCTTTTCCACATTCAGCACATACATGGGGTTTCTCTGCACTATGAATTAGCTTATGAGTCCTGAGATCACTGTTTTTGATAAATCCTTTCCCACACTCACTGCATACATAGGGTTTCTCCCCAGTATGAACTCGCTCGTGTACAGTGAGATAGCTCTGCACCGTGAAACCCTTTCCACAATCAGTACATATATAGGGTTTCTCTACACTATGAATTCTCTGGTGAGTACTGAGAGTTCTCTTTGTGGTAAAGCCTTTCCCACACTCATGGCATACATAGGGTTTCTCACCAGTGTGAGCGCGCTGATGTACACTGAGATAGGACTTTCGGGTGAAGCCTTTTCCACACTGCATACAAACATAGGGTTTCTCACCAGTGTGAGCTCGCTGATGGAGAGTAAGTATTCCTTTCAATGAGAAGCCTTTCCCACAATCAGTACATACATGGGGCTTCTCTGCAATATGAGTTACCTTATGAGTCCTGAGAGTAGTATTTCGGGTGAAGCCTTTCCCACACTCACTGCATACATAGGGTTTCTCCCCAGTATGAACTCGCTCATGTATGATGAGGTGGCGCTGCACCGAGAAACTTTTTCCACAATCAGTACATATATAGGGTTTCTCTACACTATGAATTCGCTGATGAGTACTAAGAGTTCTCTTTGTGGTGAAGCCTTTCCCACACTCACGGCATACATAGGGTTTCTCCCCAGTATGAGCTCGCTGATGTATACGGAGATAGAAATTTTGGGTGAAGCCTTTTCCACACTGCATACAAACATAGGGTTTCTCACCAGTGTGAGTTCGTTGATGGAGAATGAGTTTTCTCTTCCAGAAGAAACTTTTTCCACAATCAGTACATACATGGCGATTCTCTCTACTATGAATCTGATGATGAACAGTGGGATTGTTGTTCTTTTTCTGATGATTAATGCTTTGTGACTTACGGCAATCAGATTTTTTACACTCAGGGAATTTCATTTCAGCCCAACATTGCTCTTGGTCAGCACAGAGAAAGGTCTTCTCACCTCCATTTAGCACAACAGACTCCTTTATTGTATAGCTCCTGCTCTGGTTGACTCTTGGTAAACTTAAAATTGATTTCACAGATTTTTCTTGTAAGTCAAGTATCCCATGATTTTCCACAATAGGTAAATTATTTTGGTGCTGATTAACAACAAATTCCAAGGCTTCACATTTGTAGCACTGTTCCATTCTGTCTACTGTTCTTTCTTTTTGTGTGCATCCAAGCAAATGATCGACTTTCCAGATTTCTAGAAAAGAGAATAATGAGTCTTACTTTCATGTTGATTTCCAGAAGAGCCATTTTTAAACATGCATCCATACAAGTTAGATCTGTAGTGACAACAATATGAACATGAATAATATATCATGTTTAATGTTACTGTCAGGCGGTAGTGGGGGTTGACAGGGCAGACAAGTGAATAGATAATCAGAGCTGGTGGAGACACTTCAAGGATGCTGTGAGAGACCAGGGCCCCTCCTCCCCTTCATTGGTCTTCCCAGCCCAGATACAATGAGCTAATCATTGTAGATAACACTCAATTCTGTTGCTCAGCCCCAAATCTGCAGACACAGTTTTGATGAAAAATTCCTCAGCTATTCCCTTCCCCTAGATCTGAGCTATAAAATGTTCCACCTCTTGCCTTGACAGTGTCACTCCGTGAGCTCAGGATGCTGCCGTCCCTTCCTCTGCTCTCCCCTCTCTCCTGCGCAGCTCAACATCTCTGGCCCTGAATTAGGGGCCCATGAACCTAGCTGGGGAGCTCTGAAATAAACCTGTGAAACGGTTTTCTACCTTTTCCTTCTTTCTGTCACCAACTCAACCTTATAGTTACCTCCACACTGGTACAAATAAAATAATGTAAGCAAATTGAAAGGTAAGAGCAGTTAATAGAAAAACAAAACTAGACAGACATACTAAATGATTACAAATCCACACATGCTGAACCTCCTTTATCAAAAAGACAGCGCGCTGTGACACCAGAGACCTGGCAGAGATGCTGCACCATTCCGCTCAGGAGACAGCAGGGGAGGGTTCCTGGACCAGGAGAGGAAACAGCCGGTGCCTTCCATCAGGAGCGCGGCTTGCTCAGCGGGGAGCCTGCAGGCATTCTCTGGGGAGCGGACTTGGGAACTGTCAGAACTAGAGCTGAGTGAGTGCTCGGAGGCTGAGTGTACAGGCAGACTCCCTGAGGATCATTTACTAGAAATGCGAAATGGGCTTTGTAACCTTGTTGCCTCATAGGGCACACACGGCCAAGAAGTCTTGTCCTCCACTGTAACCTTTGAACTTCCCTAAATCAGCCCATCCTTGTGAGTACTGCCTGTGATTTCTTGTGGCCACTGAAAGAATGATCAAACAAAGCTCAGAAATGGAGAACACCATGATGGGTGGGCTGGAGTCAGAAGAGGGTGAAGAAGGCTGGAGGGTGGAGGCATGGCTGATCTGGCCTGGGGCTGAGGTGGAGTTCTATTCTCCTTCCCATGTGTGGATTCTGAGGAGGTGAGAAGGCATCCTCAGCCCATTTTACCTTGCCCTTTAATGCACTGCTTAACTATCACTGCTTCTATAATTACAATTTGCTTTGGGAGGCTGGGAGGTCTTTTGGTTTACAAATCACAGCAGATGCATACAAGGCTCTAGCCCTTGGAGCTCCTGCTCTGGTGGCTCTGGGGTTGTGCTGCATGGGAGACACTTCCAGGAAGGGGGCATGATGCTGGAGGCCAAACTGGTAAAGTCCAAAGTCCAGGATGGCGAGGAGTCTGGCTGGAGGGCTCAGCCAGAGCAGCCCTGGCAGCTGCAATGTGTGCACTGGATGATCTGGCCCACTTCCAGCTTGCTTTTGGGAACCCGGCAGATACGGTTGGTCCCGAAGTTGGTGTCCTGGGTCTGGCTGCCGCGCAGCCTCTCAGAGCCCTGCTTCTTCCATGTTGCGATCAGGTGGTTGTCGGCGTAGCCCTCTTTGATGCAGAACGCGGCGTACAGCTCTCTGCTTGTGGCACTCCTCTTAGTAAAGAGGTCGAGATGCAGCGGGTTTCTGGTGTTGGATCCTGAAGACGGGCCGCAGAGACTCCACTTTTCTCTTTCCCTGGCGGGGTTGTTTCCGCTTCTCTCATTTTTTTATCTCATTCCTCCCGTGTTGGTTCCATCAACTCCCAGCCACGTGGTGGAGCTTCCCCGCTTCCTTTGACTTTAGGCATTTTTGTTCAAACAGACAAAGATCTGGGGCTTAGAATCTGCGGGCTAAAGACCTCTGAATTGGAAGACCTCTGGATTCTCTGTTAAAAGCTTGGGTTCCGGTCCAGCTTACTGGGTGCCTCTGGGGAGGTTACTTTCCCTCTCTGGTCCTCAGTTTCCTCATCAAAAATGCAGTTTCCTTCAATCGCCACATTTCTACTGACTCCTAATGACTGACTTCTCTACTGCCGACTACGCTACTCCACTGACTTCTCACAGACCTTCTCAGGTGAGGTCGTCGCGGAGGCCCTCCTCTGATTACAATTTTTAGAATCCAAAGTAACCCTGTTCCCTAGCAACAGTCACAGCGAAATGACCTAATCCAGCCACCATCCTCTCCTACCTCCCTTCCCCGGCATGCTCTCACTGGGCTTATATTGACTCGGTGTACTGAGCACATAACCTGAACGCCGGGCTGTTTGAAGACGTTCACTCCAGGACTAGAGGGAGACTCCTTAACCTGTGAAGTGAAAATGGCACGGCCATGTGTCCGAAGGCGGAGAGGGCTTGAGGCACACGCTGATGGAGACCACTGATTCCAACCTTCAGCAGAGAGTACCAACGCACCATAAAACAATAACAGAAATCCTCCCAACTGGACCAAACAACTAACTGTAATAACAACAATGTGAGTAAGAAGGTTCAAGTTGCAAAGCATTTCATTGGCCGTGGATCTACTATCATTGCTCATCCAAGAAATCAGAGGGTGTATTGCACTGGGCAGACCTGCTGTGCAAGATCTCCTTAACGTTAAAAAGGAATGCTGTCACTTGAAGACTATGGTGCAAAAGACCCAAACCCTGGTGTGTACAATCATCTCATAGGCCAGCAAAGAACGCTTGGGTTTACCAGGAGGAAGAGCAGGTGGCTCATAGTAGAGCCTACTAAGTACTATTACACAACAGTCCTAGTTGAAAGATTTCTTAGTTTCATGAGGAATCAAATTTGATTTCCGGAACAGTAAGCAGATGCTATTGAGGTATTGATGTTTAAGAAGAAAATAACTTTGGTCTTTGTCTATACATTTCTCTACTTATATCTATTGTTTATATCTATACTGCCTGGTCTTGGCACGAGGGACTCCATTTTGAATCCAACACTTCCATCTTAGCTCTCAAACTCACGCCCTGATGCCTTTTCACTCACCCCTTACTGCCCTTCCACTCCCTCGGTGAACACCCCTCTCGGAATAACCACAAAGAAAGGGCAGGATGACCGTGGTCAGCACGGAACGTGCTCAGAACACCAGGTAGCCCAGGCAGCCCGCCAGCTGCACCTGCTACCAATAGGAACCTCCCACCCCTCTGCCTTCTCTCTGGCATATAAAAATTTCGCCTCGGCACCTGTAGGGTGTGGCTTCAGTAGCTCAATACCCTGAGTTGCTGAACCCGCCCGCAAGCTTCTCAATAAAGCCTGCTTCTAAAACTTTGCCAATTGGATCTTTAGCTCTGTTTCGCGCCCCAATAAACCTTACATATACTAGGGGGCTTCACTAAGGTTGTAGAATAATGCAATTGTTCTTCAATGAAATTTTCATTATGAATTAAGCAGCGAATTTACATTTCACACCATCCAATCTGCAATCACCAGGTCAAACCACTCCCACAAGGCCCTCCATATCTTTGAATTTCATTTTTTCTTGAACTTTTTTAAACTCCTATATTTCTTAACCTAAAAGCAAAGAACAGATTTATGGTGTTTCTGAAATATCTGTGTGACAATTGCAATGGATTACTAAACCAATCAGAGAAAGGGCGTATTGAGGAAGAAGGACTGGTCTCAGAAACAATGTACAAGTGGGAGGTGGGATATATGTGAACCATGGTCTCTCAGAAGAAATTTTAGGCTGATTCTTAAATTCTAATTCTTAAATCAAATGTTATCATAACAGTTGATACGTGTTTGGAAGTAGTTTGTAAAAATACTAAGAATGGAATGTTAAAAATGTTCATGACAGTTACAAAGTTATCAGAAGTGCAGAGAACGTTAAAGAGAACTGAGCAGGTGGTAAACATTCCGAGTAAGTACCAGATGGATCGGAATTCAGATTTCAAATGGCAACAGATAAGAGATAGGAATTTTCTTGCTGGGGAGATAATCCCAGTTGCTTGCCTATAACAAAAGTCATAACGGTGAAAAAAGGAATATAATATATTTAAAATGTCTGTTAGACAACTCAATGGGAGATGGCATTTTGATCATCTCTTTGAGGAAACAGAAAGTGCATCACTGGAATTAAATACATTTTAAAGGGTTAGAACAAATGATCAAATGGAAATCAAAACCTTCAGAGGACCTCCAAGTGGGGAAAGCCAAAGAACCATTAAAGGCATCATGGGAGAAGAATTTATGGTGGAAGCACAAGAGCCAAGTGGGGCGGGATCCTGTGAAAGGAAATGCCTGTTAGTGAACAGGGGAGGGAGGAGCTGTCCTGTGAGGACAGTTCTGAATTCAAAGCTCTGTCTTTGGAGAGGTTTGAACGGTGGAGTCTCATAGTAAGGGAGATAGAAGCGCATGACGGAGGCATGGATTTCAGAATGCCCAGACCTCAAACTGTCAAAATGTAGCTCACATAAGAGGGACTCTAATCTCAGGAAGAGGAATAAATACTTAAGTAAAGGAGAGGAAAAGAGGTCTCACAAGTGGAGAGACATGAAAGTTGTTATGTGTTCTCAGACACCTCACAGACGTCAGGCCTTCACCCAACTGAAGGTGACTTCTACAATCATTCCCCGGAGACTGTTTTACATTCACTCACCTGAACACATTCCACCACAGCTTTTTTCTAATATGGATCCTGGTGGTTCTCCTCGTTCCAACCAAGAGAACGCATCAGGTTTGCTAACTTGATAGCCTGTTCGTGAGAAATCACAGAATTGTAGACACACCAAATTCGACTGTAGGTTGGTGAACATTCAGTTTTCAAATGTACACAGAAAAGGGTTGGCGATCAAGAAGGAAAAGATGTTCCCTGAGGGGTACTAGCCTCCAGAGTGGATCAGGTCCAAGGGGCGGTATAATTGAGGGGTTAACAAAGGGACATCAAACAAGATAAAGCATGCAATTGCTGCCAGAACAGCTTATATTCAATTTGGAAACATGCAAGCCCCCCTCATTACATCATAACAGGAAGGGGCTGTACAATAGGCATATGTGCAATGGAGGGGGACAAGCTAGGGGTACACGTGCGACCAGATGGGTGGACTCTAAACTCAACATGACACCCTCACCTTGACCCTCCTTGAGTTGGCTTGACCCAGTCTTTGGGTTCTTCAGGGTAATAATCCATTAACCTTATCAGCAGAGAGAGGGCCTCACCTTTGGTGGGACACACTGTAGGGTCTGATCGCTCTCCATGGCTGATAACCCTCTGGCGGATAACCTTTAAGCAGCTGACCTCCAAGTGTATAGGTGTTGACCATGTGTTAGCAAGCAGCAGCTTAGCTTCTTAGCATATCATGTGGGGCAACAACCGGAGGCATAATCTGACTGTATCCCACATTCCCCCACCAATCTTGAGGCAGATAGAGCAACGAGAATCTGACACTACGAGAACCATAGACACTGCAAAAGAAAGAAAGCCAAAGACAAGGCCAATCACTAGAGAGCTCTCCTCACCGATAGACACCAGGTGGCGGTAGGTCTCCAACATCACATCCTGATAGAGGGTCTTCTGAGCAGGGTCCAGGAGCTGCCACTCCTCCCAGGTGAACTTTATAACCACATCGCTGACCGCCACTGATTTCTACAGCAAAATGATTGTATTCAATTTAGTATTTTCTATTTGATGATGTGAAAGAAAGGTACAGGAAGCCGTTCTGCTCCGGTCTTCCATATAGGCTCTATCTCTAAATCTAGGCTAGGTTTGTGTATTTTTCAAATATCTTTTAATAAAAAACATAGTCAACTATTCCAAATGAGTACATTCCTTAGTCTACCCAATCATGAAATTAGAATTTTCTATGTGCAAGTGAAAGTATGCCTAATCAGCTAGAAATTGCTCACAATTATACCCCCACACACGTTACACAAGCAGAGAGGTTTGGATTAACAGACAAGTTAACAGTAGATTGTGAGAGGCAGTGGGGAGTATGACCAGGATCCACATTGTCAGAGCCTTTCGATCCACATCGGCGCTAACTCTCAGGGCAGCTCAGGGTTTATTTCTATGCGGTGGAGCTCAACCTATTTGCCAATCCTTAATCAAGTCACGCCTCAGACAGCACTCTTTGCCTCTCTTCTGGGTGTGCTGATCCACAGCCAAGGCCCAGAAAAACTCATAGGTCAAAATGGGTTGACTGAGGAAGAAAGTCCAATTTGGGATCAGGAACATGAGGTTATGCTCAAGACTAGCATAAGAAAGCTTGTGCATCATGGCCCTGCTCGGTCCTCGCTCTGGGAAGGGAACATGGAGGAAGCGGGTGCTATAGCGACCTATATTAAAGAAATTAGATGGTGCCTCACTATCAGATAAAATAGCCCATGGATATGAAAGGCTTGTCCCCAAACAAGAAGCCGTCTAAGTGAGATGTCAATGAGTCCACAAGGAAGAATCAGCACACCATCATCAGCCACCAAAGGATTGTGAAGCACACAATCCAAAATTGAAGGGAGGGATTAGGATTGGAACCTACAGTCAGAATCTGGTTTGCAGAAGGCCAAGGAGGACAGTGGGAGCCCAAGATTCACTGGTGGAACTATACAGGAAGCAAACTCCTGGTCAACTCGCTCCTTCCACAACTGAGGGATAGGAGAGTGGTCATTAACAGGTTAGTATAGAATATCAAGACAGAAGTCTGACTTGAACCGTTAAAACTTGTCAGCAGATTCCCCTGATCTGGTGTTAAAATCTCATGCTTTTCGGTGTTGTACTGTTTGGTTTGGTTTTTGACTGTACATATTTCGTGTGTCTGGGAAGTATTATGTCTTTGGGGGTTACCTTCTTGAAGTTGCAGTATATGTTTACCAGGACTGACGAACCTAAAGAATGAGCAAATGGAATGAGGGTTTGGGGCAGGGGGACACGGCGGCGGTGCCAGGGTGATGACGTCAATGAGTCCATATAGAAAAAGAATGTTGGAAACTAGGGTAGCAAATATGTATTTCTGCTGGATGTGACTGAAATATGGAATGATTTGATTTTTCTATTAAGCTCAATTGACAACAATTATCAAAAGAAGTATTCGGGGAGGAACTCCCTTCTTAGTGCAGAGCAGCTCGCTCAGCTCCTACTGGCCACCTGAAGACAGGTTCCTCTTGTCATTGTCAAGTCAGGCTGTTCTTGGCCACCTTAGAGAGCCTTCCAATTACAAGCTCCTATTAGCCCTGCCATTGGTCACCACCGGCTCTGCCACAAGGTCTGTTCTGCTTCTGTAGAAATGGCTTGGCCGCTGTGAGCATTCTACACTTGCTCAGGCAGGGAAGTGGCTGGGATGACCTAAGAAGCCAACACTTTCAAGGTAACAGAGAACTGCCTGTCGATATGGAAGCAGCGGGCAAGAGAGTCGAAGAAGCACTGCAGGACCTCTTCAGAGTATTTAAAGCAAGGATGTTACTTTGCGGAGGGAGGATCCCTGATCCAAGCCATGGTATTTTCAACTGCCTCATCAGCACGTGGAAGTGGGACCATGAGTGGAGAAGACCGAAGAAGAGTGGATGCGCTTGAACTGTGGTGCTGGGCGAGAATAAGAAGGGTCATGAATTGCCAAAAAGGACAAACAACGCTGTCTTGGAGGAAGCACATAGAGAGTGCTCCTTCGAGGCAGCCTTTGTCTTACAGATTTTAGACATGTTGTCAGGAGAGACCAGTCCCTGGAGAAAGATGTCACTCTTCTTAAATGAAATGAGGAGCAGAAAAGCGGAAGGCCCTCAAGGAGAAAGGCTGATACCGTTTCAGCAACAATGGGGTCAAGTACAGGATTCTTCTGTTGTGCAAAGGGTCGCTATGTGTTGGGCAAACTGGGTGGCACCTAACAAAAACAACACTGTGAGCCAGCGGCCTGCTGTCTTGTCTATTTGGGGTAACTTCACAATTGCAAGAGCAACCGATCATTGGTCTTGATTTTCCTTGTCAAGCAGCAGTAGGCTACCTGACCTGATCACCTGGGTTCATCAGCCTTTGCTAACAGCAGTAAGGAGACCCCTCCAGACTGATATCTATCTAACCTATCGATTTGGGATTCCTGGTTCCACATCTTTGAAACTGATTGACTTGACACATCTGTAGTTTGGTCCTGATGTTGATGGTGATTCTCTCTCCTACCTCTGCACTTGAAAGATGTTGGAATCCACTTGCCATGTTTTTTTTTTCATTTTTTTAAACAAGGTTTTAATTCCATTTGAACAGTATTTAAAATTTTTTTAAAAAGAACCACTTGCTATTTTTAAACTACCATGAAGAGTACTTGGGCTTTAGATACATCAATGAGAATGTTGCTCTTCAGGATATTATGTAACATAACCTTTAGAAGGAAACGTGTTCAGACAAAATGTAGCGTTGCTCTCCTAATCAGTGTTATTCCCGATCTTATACATAGTTGATGTTGAAGTCTGAGTCAAAGTTTATTTTCTACTTTTCCAAATGTTTCTGGTGAACTAAACTGGCATCATACGAATCCACTAGGGACCCACAAAATGCAAAACAAGCCGAACGTCACCTGAGCGTTGATCATTTTCTTTGGTCCTTCAGACACGGCCGGAAGCAGAGAGGCTCTGTCTTTGTGTTTCTGGAACAGCTCCAATTTTGTTCAGAGACCTCTGTCTCTCATGAAGCAATAATCCCCAAGCCAGGCACCTCCTCTTCCTTCCTCCCAGTGATTCTCTTTGGGCTGGAGATTTAGAACCTGTGGACTGATGGGAGAAAACACTGAGTGACACATCACCTGTTGATCTAGGTGCCATTACTATTCCTGTCCCTGTTGACTGGCCTTTTATTTAGTGACTCAAATCATATGACATGAGGTATACAACCTAACAATCAGAATTACAGAAATATGGTAAAAGATGACCTTTAAAAAAAAAAGTCTGGAATCTGAATACAAAAGTAAGGGGTAAAAAAAGAGACAAAAAAGTGTGATCTCTACCTACATCACAACATACAAACTATCAATTCACGGTTAGGATTCTCAATGGAAATGACAAATCATTAAACCACGAAGAAGACATGTTAATATTAGAGTATGGAAAAATATTTAACTCTGCTTTATTAAGCTCTATGTTAAACTGAAGATTGGTTTGCTGTAGAAACTGAAAAACTGTCTAATCACTTTAGGGGGAAAAAGTTGAAAAGCCACCATCATGTGATTGAGAGTGATCAGCACCCTACAGGACAGAGTAGCACTGGCCCACGGCGTTTCTGAGGCTGCATTTCTGTACAAGAGTAAGCAGCAGCAGTGTTCCCCCATGTAACTACTAATGCATTCGCATCACTGGTCTTGAATTTAGTAGTCAAGTGCTTAAAAGCCTGCAACACCAGTCTCCTTTAAAAATACATAGGTGTCATTCATTAGTTAGAAAATTATATACATTTGAAACACTATTGTATTTTAGTATGTATACCCTGATAAAAGTGTACATTTGAATCCTCAAAAATATAATGGGATGTTCCAAGCAGGATTATGTGTAGTAACTCAATATGGTAGGATGGCTTCCTATACCAGCAGTGCTCAACCTGTAGGTCGTGACCTCTTTGGGAGTGGAATGACCCTTTCATAGGGGGTCACCTGATTCATAACAGTAGCAAAATGACAGTTATGAAGTAACAACAAAAATAATTTTATGGTTGGGGAATCACCACAATGTGAGGAACTGCATTAAACGGTCCCAACATGAGGAAGGTTGATGTTTCATAGACACAGAGACAGCTTTGCTAGCCACGGTCCTTTTGCTGCCTCCCAATGACAGGGTCAGACTTGAGCCCAAGGGGCCTACACAGCATGCTAACAGTGGGTTGGTACGCTTCTGAGGTGCGACTATGCAACTAATATAGAGATTGGTTACTTCTAACATCTTGTTAGGTTTCATTGATCCTCCTAAGTCACTACCATCCAAAAAAAAAAAAAGAGCTAGAATGTAGTATCCTTTGGACCTGAGCTCTTTGCACTTGAAACTCCTCAACCATGAGAGAGAGAGCAGGGACATACAGAGAGCAAGAGATGGGGAGAAACCGCAGCAGAACCAAGAGCAGGAGAGAAAGAGTGGCCTGCTGGGGCCTCAGAGTGAGAGAGGTGAGTCACTGTGTAGGCGGTTAGTAGGTGGAATGGTGTACCTATGGCTACTTTGCTGGGGAACCAAGTTCGCCAGTCCACAGAGGTAAAGTCACTGCCTTTGAGTCCAGGCGCACGGTGGAGTGGTATTAACAGAACTAAAACAGCGTCGTAGCACACTCTCATTCGGGGCAGAAGCCAAGGGGCTGCAGGCCTTGGGCAAAGCTGCAGGTATGGTCCGGAAAAGGCTGCTCCAATGGCAGCACTGGATCCTGAGCCATTTCTGTTGCTGAATTGTAACCTATTACCCAGTTAATTTTAATAATCCAGAGTAATGTATATAAGTTCGCTGGGGGCCACTGCAATGATTTATCGAACCCAATAGCAGGGAGAATGTTGTAGAAGAAATGACAGATGTCTGAATTGGTACCAAAAATGTTAAAAGGTGGAGTCAGGTTTGATTTTCATCTCCTAGAACTCTGTCTTGGGTGGATGCTGATTCTCTCTCCCCATTGCTCCGGTACAGGAGGGAAGACACTGTGTCACTGTTACAGAGTTACTGCAGACCATTCTTGGTGTGCACAAAGGAATCTTCCAAATCCTTACATTTTATTTTCATTTGGCAGAATCCATTTGTAAGTGTATCTCTTTGCCCACATTGAACCATAAGAAACCAAAGGAAATCACACGGTCCCTTTAAGGTCTAGCTTAGAAACGTCATCAGTCAGTTACCAAGTTGACCACTTACAATTCCTCCTTCCACCCACAAGTGAACAAAATCCCGACAAGCTGCTCACCACTGCATGGAAAGCATTGCTCTCCCCAATGTCCAGTCACAGGCAGCCTCTCCTTGTAAAGTTTTACCACAAGCGCGTTTCCCACTCACTTTTCCAGCACCATTCCATTGCTGGCGCTGTAGCAACTCTCCAGGACAAGTCTCTACATTCTTGCCCACTTCCCGCTGAGCCTTCACCAGACTGCCTTTGGCAGCCGTACTTCTAACGGCAGTCTTTCCAGGCACTCTCAGCTTATACTACTAGGCACCTTCTAAGTCTCTGAGCATCCATCCATTACCCAGCTCCACAAGCACTTTCACATGGGAAATATCTGTGCGAACAGCACCCCGACTTCTCAGTACCACATTCTGCCTCACTTGGGCAGAGCTGCTGTAACACGAATCACATGTGAATGGCTCTAACCAACAGGAATCCATTTTCCCTCAGCTGAGCAGCCAGCCTGTCAGTTCCCACTTACGGTGACCCTACGGAACAGAGCACAACTGCCCCTGTGAGTTTCTGAGAGTGTAACGCTTCACAGAAGTGGGAAGCTTCACCTTTCCCTGTTGGAGCAGCTGGTGGCTTCAAATTGCTGATTTTGGAATTAGGAGCCCAATGCCCTGCCCACTACACGTCACCAGGGCACCAGGCACTGCCTCTCTCTCCGTCAGATCACGATAAGTTCCAGTTCAGCTTTAGCTTCTTGGTGCACTGCAGTTCTCCACATGGTTTAGCATCTTTCTTTCCCCATCTCAGCTGACTTGCTTTCTGAATTTCTTTACATATCAATAGAGGGACTCAAAATATACCCTTGATTAATCTTGCATCGCCAACACAACACAGGTGTAGAGGGTAGAATTGACAACATATATTTTGGGGACATTCAATGCATAAAGGTGAGCAAAGCAAAAAGTATACAGGTATGTGAAAATTGGACATCTCCTACTTAATGACGCACTCCTACTTCTGCAGTGAGAAAGCCCCCCACCCCCTCAACCAATAGGAAGTGCGGTCAGTGAGTCCCTCAGACAGCAGTGAGCCAACTACAGAATGAGAGGGGAAACAGGTGATGCTCTAAAGCGAGGGCACTGCTGTGCACAACTCAGTGTGGCCCTTCTCGCCACCTAGTAACTCCCACCAAAAGACTGGGCAGGACCACCCGTGGAAAGGGCTTGTGGCCCACCAAGGGTATTGGATAAAAAACAAAGAAAAACTCAAACAAGGACCATGGTAGACCTGTGGGCTGAGGCCTGACAATGGGATCGCTCAGTCTGGCAGGTCTCCTAGTGACTGGACAGCAAGAAGGCGAAGGTGTGTGTGTGTGGCGTGGGGGGGGGGCGGGGGGAAGGTGGCGGGACTGGGGAGCTTCCCAGGATCCTCCTTAGGAGCTGGCCACATGGACCAGGACGCACCATCAGGCTGTGACCTGATTAACAGGCTAACCTCCACCCTTACACTGTCATATCTTCCAGCTGACATGAAAATTATGTGAACTGCCACAGACCAAGGAGATTCACTTTAGTTTCAACAATATTAAGAACTAAAGTATATACAGTCTGTGAGCGAACAACAAAGAACGTCGCCTAAGGAATATGCCCCAGTTAAGAAGGATAAGACCTTCACTCATATTTTATGATTTAAAAAGAGAAGAAAATAATATAATTAAAATGTGAGGCAGAATAAGGCAGAGACGGGGTCCCTTCCTCTCCATTTGAGTTCTGATGACATTGGGATACGCAGTTCATTTCAGCACGTTAACCCTTTGCATCCCCCCAAACCTGTTCCTACGTAAGCTTGCAACCAATCAATCTGTTATTTCTCTATCACTGGAGATCCAACGTGTTTCTTCAAACAGCTGCCCTGCGCAAGGCATGCGCCCGAGAGCATCTAAAGTCTGATGACCCGAGATCACAAATACTGGGAGTGTTTTTTCAAAAGTAACCAGATGGAAGTTTATTCTTCTGAATCCCTGCAAGGACATGGGATAGGCAAGAGCCTTCAGGAGAAGGTTCAAAGTTATTGCTATTCCGTTCCCAAACCTCTCCACTAAAAAATAAAAATCATCTTATAGGGGGCTCTTACAGATATTGTATCAATCTAGGAATCAGTTGTCTCACACCAACTTGCACATATGCTGCCATCCTCTTCTTGCTACTTGAGCCCTTCGCTATCAGCCCCTTTTTTCCCCTCCCTTCACCTCCACTTCTCATGTGTACAAATCCTTCTATTGTACACAAATCCAAGGAGGCAATCCCATCGCCACTGCGTAATCAATCAACCCCAGCCCATCCAGACAGAAGGCGGTCTGCTACTGTGAAGATTTAGAGCCTCCGACAATCACAGGCGCCGTTCCCCTCCGTCCCACAGGGTCCCTGTGCATCGCAATCGACCGGACGGCAGGGCGTTTGGTGGTTGCTTTGTTTTCGAGCATCCAGCACGTCTGGGTTTCCATAGTTCCGTCCTTACCATCGTCAGTAGAACAGTCAGACCACCCTCCAACCTTCACAAACCGGAGCCCTGGACACGCCTTCCCCGAGCCCATCCCCGGCTCCACACTCACCGCCCCAAATGCAATCCCGCGCCGACCCAGACGCCGGCGTCCCCGGGAACACCGTGCCCCCCCGGACAGCAAGTCGATGCCCAAAGACCCCGATCCCGACGGCCCGGGCAGCCTGCGTCCAGGTGCGAAGGCGCTCGGCCCGGGTCCGACCCCGGGGCGTCGATTTCCATCGGGTTCCCTGCAAGCACCTCTGCCCGGCTCCGCCCGCGGGGCCCGCCGGTTCTCGCGACCCCACGGGGGTGCGCGCGACCCCCACCCGGCCCGAAAGCCGCACACTTACTGGTTTTGGTCCGGAATCACCAGGAGTTCCGTGAAGTGACACTTCCGGGGCTTAAGGCCCCGCCCCTCGCGCAGCAGCCGAGTGCGTCTACGGCGGCCGCCGAGGGCGCCAAAGCTGCGCAGAAGCGAAAACGACAGACGCGCGGACCGGCCCTATTGACAGCCGCTCCCGGAGGAGGCTCATTTAAATAATTTGCATCAGCGTCTTCTGCTCAGGTTCCAGACTCTTCTCACATCCACTTTGGAGTTTTGTTTCCTGCTTACCTTTTTAATTTCTTCCTTCCAGTGTTTTTATGACCTTTGTTTTATCATTTGTGCCCTTAATGACCTTCCACAGTCCACGTGGTCTTCGGTCTCTACTAGTCACTACCTTAAATGTGTTCTGGAGATGGTCTCTACATTCATGGGAATAGATTCATGCTCACAGTTTTTGCTTTTCTCGGCTTGTTTTGTTTTTCTTAAGGTTCAGCCTCTACTTACCTCTGGACAATTGGTGTTCTGGTCCAAGGTCAGCCCTTTTGGTTGTGATAATAACCTCAAATGCTTTTTCCCATCCATGTGAGTTTGATTCCTGTGTGTTTATCTAGCGCAGTGGTTCCCAACCTTCCTAGTGCCGAGACCCTTTCATACAGTTCCTCATGTGGTGGTGACCACCAATCATAACATTATTTTCGTTGTTACTTCATAACTGTAATTTTGCTACTGTTATGAATTGTCATGTAAATACTTGATAGGCAGGATGTATTTTGATTGTTATAAATTGAACATAATTAAAGCATAGTGATTCATCACCAAAACAATTTGTAATCACAATTGTAATATATTGTGAAATAATTATTTCTAATTACAAAGAAATGAAGTTTTGTCTTGAAGCATGCTGTAGCATGGGTAACAGTCTTCATGCCTGGTACCCTTATGTGGGCATATCTTCATGTGGCTTCCTAAGATCATTGGAAATGTGTGTTTTCCTGTCAAAGGGTCCTTTGACCCTCAAAGGGGTCACGACCCACAGGTTGAGAACCACTGAAGTGGCTTCCTCAGATTTTAGAGGCCATTGATGCTGTTGACAGAAGGTATTTGCAATGAAGCCCTTGCTCAGATTTTCCTCTTTGTTTCTAACTTTCATATTCCAATCATCAGTAAGTACACAGCCAACCTGCCCCTGCCCCTAATGTTGGTTGCCTTGATGTCTTGGTTTTTAGGTCTGATCCTGGAGTTATTTGGGGCACTGCTTTAGAAAATTGAATTGACTAGACCAATCACATCAGCTTCAGTTTCTTACATATGTTCTGCTATATTTTGAGCTATTAATTTATATTAACTTATCATCCTACTTAGAAATAAGAGAGTTCAGACCCACAAATGACAGGATCAGGAGGGGTAAAAGAAGTAGGAACTATTCTAAGAATAATTAGATAGTAAGAGACTTCCTAGGGAAGCTGTGTATGAACCCAAGGTGGCTAGTCAGTTAAGCACAGAGCTTCCAAACAAAAGATCTGTGGTTGCTACATATTTAACCCTTGCTATGCCACCACCAGGTTCAAACCAGCCAGGTGAGGACAGCGGGCCGGTTGAGCAGCTTCTTTGGCCCCCGTTTTCAGCGATGCTGAAGGTAGGTATTTTTTGGATGTTGTGTTCCTTACCGGCTTTCACCACAGCTGCCTCAGCTTGGTTACTACCATGAGGTCAGAAACCGGTTCAGGAGATAAAAGGCTGAGAAAAGCCATGCATTCCTTATCACCAGGACCGAGGCCTCCTGGGTGCCAGCGCCATTCAGAAATCTGAAGGTGTTTTTCCATGTTGGTGTTCGGCTTGATAAAGAATTTGTCACAACAAACCAGGTCATCCAAAGTGAAACCGTGGGCATTGAAAGGAAGTTTGAGCATGGGCCTGTGCGGAATTCCGTGTCCGTCTTTCTATATACAACGAAAACTATCATTTAGAATTGTTTGTTTTATTCCATCTTAGGTTTCTTGGTTAGTTTGTAAGACGCCAATTATTCCAATGATTGTCGTTCACACGTTGAGATATTTGAAAACAAACCCATCCAAAGCATGAACGCTGGAGCTGTGGGTTCTCAGTAGAACTTGGTAACTCACAGAGCATTGGGGGGGGGGGGGGACTTGCAGGTTTAAATATAGATCCTGTGGAGGGAGGGGAAAAAAAAAAGAGGACCTTATGCAGAGGGCTTAAGTGGAAAGCAAATGCTTTGAGAGTGATTAGGGCAAAGAATGTACGGATGTGCTTTATACAATTGATATATGTATATGAGTAGATTGTGCTAAGAGTTGTATGAGCCCCTAATAAAATGTAAAACAAGAAAAAAATAATTAAAAAAGGAAATTCCAAATCCCTAATCTTAAAATATATATATATAGAGAGAGAGATCCTGTACAACTTGGCTCAACATTTGTGTGTTTGAGTTTTGGATCCAGATGCTCAAGTCCAGTGCAGAGGGTTATACTTCAATCATTTAGTACATTGACAGAATAGTGATAGCTGGGAATGAAAAACAAGTTGTCAAGAGAGTTCAAATGTGTTATGTTATGGAAAAATAATAAAATGAGCTTAAGCAAAATGTGAGGAGCTTCAAAATGTTCATAGAAAAATTCCATTTTCAATCGCTTCTCAGCCTTTTGTCTAAGATCAAGTGTAGAAAAATTCCATTTTCTTTGGATTCCCTTTTTCCTTGAGTGTTTTGAAGCCCCTTTCTCTTAGAGGTATTTCTGGTCACTAAAGACTTCCAGGTCAGGCTTGAGGGGGGAGGGTGAGAAAGGGGGAACCTATCACAAGGTTGGATGTGTAGCGCCTCCGCCAAGGGGATGAGTAACAGAAATGTTGGTGAAAGGTGAAGATATGAAATAAACAACAATATATAATTGATCAAGGATTCACGAGGATGGGAGGGGAAAAAAGAGGAGCTCACGTAGGAAATGTTTTGGAAATGATGGTGGCAACATATGTACAAATATGCTTGATACAATTGATGTATGGAATGTTATAAGAGCTTGAAGAACCTCCAATAAAATGATTTGAAAAAAAGACTTCCAATCTCTCCTGTGTTTCATAGTCTACGTATCAGGCTAACAAGTAAGCAAGGTCGTTACACAGTAAGAACATGTCTGTTACTCTGCTATCCAGAGTCAATGATTTGTGTTATGTTCTCCACATGTGTATTTAGACAACCCCTTTAAAGAGTGCACTATTGAGAAACCTATTATCATTCTTTTAAAATGTGGACCATTGTGTCACTCCAGGCTGCCTAAAGAAACAAATCCAGGGACATTCATATATGTTTAAGAAAGAATTTTCTATCAGAGAGCAATTGTATACTGAGAAAACATCCCAGCCCGGTCTAGATCAAGCCCATAATTCCTATATTTGCCCATATGTCCGATACTAGTCCATAAAGTCCTCTTCAGACTCATGAAGCACATGCAATGATGCCGAATGCAGGAAGATCACAGTTCAGTGCGTAGAAAGTCTTGTGGATCCAGTGACGGTCGACGGAGCTCAACAATGGTACTGGTCTCCACGGGTCTCCTCCAACTCTCTGAGGGTCTCAACAGCAGGAAAGGGAAGGCAGAGAGAAAGCAGGTTCAGCCTCCAGTGAGCTATTCATCTCCGACAAGCTTCCAAAGGAAGTCATCAAGCTCCAATCTGATCCACAGGCTAAACTCCACCCCTTCATTCTTAATACCCTCAGTTGACAGATGATGAAACTCCCACAAACACTTCATGAATTTGCATGTCTTTCTTGCCCAGAGGCCATGCTAATCTCTATACAGTTCCAATTTTAGTATATGTGCTGATGAATCAGCACCCTATCAATTTTGTTATCTACCAAGGTCTTTGTAAGCAAAACATTTATTTAAATGTATATATACAAGTCTTGCCTTCAGACCATATTATAAACTTTAACATATACGTGTGTTTATCTCATGAGCTCTCTTTTGATTTTATTACATGTGCATGCTGGTGAATTAGACAGTTTTATTTTATGATACTATGAAGAATTAATGAAATGGTTCTGTGTTAGGCCAGGCTGACTAGAGAAACAAATCCAGAGACACTCATATATGTGTAAGAAAGAGGTTCATATCAGGAAGTTATTGGATAGCAAGAAAATGCCCAATGGTAGCCAACTGGACACCCCTTACTGAAGGGTTGTGGGGAGGAGATGAACCAGTCAGGGTGCAGGGTAGCAACGATGAAACATAATTTTCCTCTAGTTCTTAAATACTTCCACCCCCTCCCCCAACAATCATGATCCTAATCCTATCTTACAAATCTGGCTAGACCAGAGGATGTACATAGGCACAGATAGCAAATGGAAACACAGGGAATCCAGGACAGATGACTCCTTCAGACCAACGGTGTGAGAAGCGATGCCTTGAGGGTGGAGAGAATGTGGGGTAAAAAGGGGGAAGGAACTGATTATAAGAATCTATGTACAGCCTCCTCCCTGGGCAGGGACGCAGAGAAGAAGGCAGGGGGGAAACAAAATAATAATAATAATTTATGAATGATCAAGGGTTCATGAGGTAGTGGGGAGTGGGGAGGGAGGGGAAAAATGAGCAGCAGATATTAAGGGCTGAAGTAGAAGGCAAATGTTTTGAGAATGATGATGGCAACAAATATACATATGTTCTTCACACAATGGATATATGTATGGATTGTGATAAGAATTGTACGAGCTCCCAATAAAATGATTTTTTTTAAAGTATCCTAGCCCAATCCAAATAAAGTCCATCATTCTGATCCAGCCCATAAATATCTCTTCAGATTCATACAGTCATATGCAATGATGGAAATTCAGGAAGATCACAGGCCAGTGGGTGCAAAGTTTTGTGAATCCAGTGGCCGTGGAAGCATCTCCAGGGCTCTCCACTCTCAGTGTGGTTCCACGCGGCTTGTCAACAGAAAGAGGAAAACAGAGGGGAGGAAGAGCCCAGAATCCTCATGAGCAGGCCACACCCACAAGGAGGCATGATCAGGCTGTGACCTGATTGACAGGCTAGACTTCACCCCAACACTTACTTATCAAGTTGAGATGAAATGATGTAACGACTCCAGGTCCCTTTTAGACAGGCTCTTGTATGTGTATGTTAATCTTTGAATCCAGACCTCTACAAGTGGCTAAGCTGATCTATTCGGTTGAGCCTGAGCTGATTCATGCATGGAAATGACTGGGGTTCATTCTAGCTCATTCTCAGTAGAAATGGCCAGGTGCATAGTGAGGCAACCTGGGTGGCTAACTGAAACATGGCAGTTGAGCAAAAATGGTCGCTTGCAGGAAGATTAGCCACTGGATTCCATTGCCCGTTACCAGCACAGGAACCCTGTAAAGCAGTGTGTCCTCTCTCCTTTGAGGTTGCATTGAATCAGGGTTGACTTAAAAATGTGAGACCTTTTAAGCAATGTATTGATATTAAAATTGAGTTAATTGATATTTATTGTAATTCGAAGTTTATATTTTTGGAAATAAATATATACATTCCAATCTGCTACATGCTGCATTTATTTTTTAATTTCATTCATTTCCCCCCATAATTTTAAAAGGTTGTTATAAGAGGCATATAAAAACAGTGTTTGAATAGATTACTAATGATGTATTTTACTTGATAATAACCCAAACTTCACTCTTGTGTGTGAAAATTTGGGGGGGAGGATTTTAATATTAGGGGAGATTTTATATTAAGTAGTACTAACTGTGAGATTAATGAGACCAGCTCTCTTGCAAATCAAAGAGTGAGACAAGAGGGGCACAGTGCAACTGAGAAAAATTGGTAAGAAGTAAGATAAAGAGACAGCACAGAGAGATGATAGGGGGCACAAAGAGCATCCACACTCCAGGACCCAGAACTTTATTTGAGGCACATTTATATCCAGTTCTTGTCACTTAGCCTATATTCTGTGTCAAGTGCTCACACAGAGGGATTGTTGACAATTTCTTTGAAGGCCAGCAAATAAGCAAGGATGTCTTTAGCCAACTCAACCATGGCCTGGTGGGGAGTATAGCTGAACACCTGCAGAATCATGTGTTCGGTCGTTTCTCACAGAATGTTAGTAAAGGCATTTGCTTGATCTTAGTTGAAGGTCAGACTTGGAGAGTCTCTGCTCCTTGGAAAGAGCTGACAGCTTCTTCCCATAGCCTTGCATAAATCGTGGAATATGGGAATGGTCCTGTCTTCCTTCAGAAAGGAATATTAGCTACAGACCCATAATTGCCCTCTGACACTCAGAATCACAGGAATTCCAAGCATGTACAGATGTGCTTTACACAATTGATGTATGTATGGATTGTGATAAGAGTTGGATGAGCCCCTAATAAAACATTTTTTTAAAAAAAGAAAGAACATGTTTTGAAAATTATGATGGCATCATATGCACAAATGTGATTGATACAATTGATGTATTGATTGGTATAAGAGTCCCCAATAAAATGATATTTTACAAGATAAAAAAAAAGAATAGAACTGGGGCAGTGAGTTCTCAAGACTGTAACTCTTTACGGGAGTAGACAGCCCAGTCTGTTTCCTGCAGAGCAGCTGGTGGTTAGAAACCACTGGCTTTGTAGTTAGTGACTCAAATGATAACCCACTGGGCCACTAGGGTGCAGTCAGGGTGGACTCCATGAAAGAGAGTTTGGTTTTGAAGTGTCTTCTACAATGCTTGTATAACCAAAAATATTTTTTAATAAAAATAAAATGGTTATATAACTTGACGGTTATACCTTGACAGTTGCTTCATAAGCATACAAAGATAAACTCCAAGATAAACAAGCGGCCATCTAGCTCAGAAACAACAAAGCACACATGGAAGAAGCACACCAGCCCGTGTGATCATGAGATGTCGATAGGATCAGGTATCAGGTATCAAAGACCCAGAATAAAATCATACCCAAGGTGAATAGGGGGTGGGGCATGGAGTGGAGATCCAATGCCCATCTGTAGACAATTGGACATTGTCTCACAGAGGGGTTACAGGGAAGAGATGAGCCAGTCAGGGTGCAGTATAGCATCAATGAAACACACTACATTCCTCTAGTTCTTTGGTGCTTCCTGCACCCCACTATCGTGACCTCAATTCTACCTTACAAATCGGATTAAACCAGAACATGCACATTGCTACAGATAAGAGCCCACAACACAGGGAATCCAGGATAGGTAAACCCCTCAGGGCCAACAAGGAAAGTGGGTGAGGGGCAACGGAGGATGATGTAAGATATGGAAAAAATAACCTATAACTTATCAAGTGTTCGTAAGGGAGGGCAGGTGGGAGAGAGAAAAGGAAGAAATTGGGAGCTGATATCAAGAGCTCAAGTGGAAAGAGAATGCTTTGAAAATGATGATGGCCGAATATGTGCAAATGTGCTTGACACACTGGAGGAATGTATGGATTGTGATAAGAGATGTAAGAGCCCCCAATAAAAGTATTTTTTAAAAAGAGAAATAAAGAAAACCCTAAACCAAATTTAAATCGTTGCCATCAAGTCAGTGTCTACTCATAGCAACTCCCCTGTGAGTTTCTGAAATTGTAACTGCTCGGTAGCTTAGCACAGGGACTGGGGTGTCCGATGCGGTTTCTTGAGCAGGGAGAATGGACATGGAACCAAATAGATACACACACACACACACACACACACAATACGGGACTGCAGCCCAAAGTAGACACTGCAGAAACGGTACAAACTGCAGCCTTAACGGACCGCAGTGATTGATTTTTAAGTACTACATACTGGCAGTGTTCCCAGACAAGTTTGCTATTCCTACGCCGGAATTCCTCATAGCCTTGAGAGTGAATTCTGTCTTGGCCCATACGTTTTTGTTTTACATACTACCGGGGAAACACTGTTTGCAGCTGCTTCCACAAATTCCTTACCATTTGCAGTAAGGAAGCAGTTTATGAAAACCAGCTAGGACAGACGATTGCATACTGTCCTAGACAGATACATGACACGAGACACAGCCCTCCTTTCATGGCTCCTTCAGCGTCCATTGTGAATGCTCATAGGTTCGAGCTACTGGCCAGGAAGGGGTGGTACACCTGGGTGGGCATCACACCTGGATTGTCCCATCTGGGCCAGGTGAACTCATTTCAACCAATGGAGTCCACCAGGATGGTCAACCATGCCTCCCCATGCAGGAATTGAAAAGGCAACACCCCAGACAGAGTCCATCGGGTGACTTCTCCTGCAGCTTCTAGGCAGACGTACAGGGGTGAGCGGCCCTGAGCATGCCTGGGTAAACCTGAAACTTTTCATAAAACTCACTTGGATCACAATCCAGGCTTCAGAGTGAATTCTTTCTCATGCGAAGCCAAGGACCGAGGTGAATCTCTCCCAGGAGAGACCTAACATAACTACTTATGGGAGTAGAAAGCCCTATCTTTCTCCTGTAGACTTGGTGGTTTTCTTCTTCTTCTTCCTCTTCCTCCTCTTCTCCTCCTCCTACTTTTCTGTCTCCTCATCCTTGTTCTCCTCCTCCTCCTCCTCCTCTTCTTTCTTCCTCTTCTTTTTTAATGACTCCATGGTGAATCAGGATGACTGAATGACTCATTGTTTTCTCTCTTTCCAGAAATCTGGAAAGTTTATGATCATCCACTTGTATGCTCACAAAATGAAAGAAAGACAGATAGAATGGAACAGTGATATAGATGTAATGCATTAGAAAATATTGTTCATCAGCACACAAACACTCTTCTTTTAAAGGAAAATCCTGGGATGTTTTATTTACACACAAAAAAAGCTATAAAATAAAATTTAACACCATTGACCTTCAGCCAGCAGAAAAGCCACAAAATAAAGAAGACTGCTGTTCTATATTTTTTATCATTTTAAAAATAATTTTTATTAGGGGCTCATACAACTCTTTTTTTTTTACATTTTATTAGGGGCTCATACAACTCATCACAATCCATACATATGCATACATCAATTGTATAAAGCACATCCGTACATTCTTTGCCCTCATCATTTTCAAAGCATTTGCTCTCCACTTAAGCCCTTTGCATCAGTCTTTTTTTCCCCCTCCCTCCCCGCTCCCCCCATTTTTTATCATTTTATTGAGGGATTTTTACAGCTCTTATTACAATACATACACCAATTGTATCAGGCATATTTGTACATATGTTGCCATCATTATTTTCTAGACAACTTCTTTCTATTGAGTCCTTGGTATCAGCTCCTTTCCCCGTCCCCCCCCGATTCCTCCACACTCCCCACATGGCCCCTTGATAGATTATAAATGATTATTATTTTCATATCTTACTCTGACCTTCCCCCATGGTTTCTGTTGTTCTTCGCCCTAGCAGGGTATGTGTGGTTGTGTGTCGATCATTATGATTGGTTCCCCCTTCCTCCCCTCCTCTCCATTCCCCTTCTCCCTACCCTTCTGGTATTGCTGTTCCCATTTCTGCTCCAGGGTTTCATGTGTTGTGAGCACTTAGCTCTTATCTATACCTGCATACATGCTCAGGTCTAGTCTGAAGTGAGAGGAATCACTGGGGTCATGGTAGTGGGGGATGAGGAAGCCTCAAGGAACCAGAGGAATATTGTGTGTTAAGACTGCTATTCTTCTCAGAAGCAACAAAGTCCACATGGACTTTTTTCTTTTTGAAAGCTAGCAGAATATTGTAGATTTTAGTAATAAGGCCTTTGTCTGATGTGTCACTGTTAAGGATGTTTTCCCAGTCCAATTATTACTCTCTTGGTGAATTCTTTCAATGTACACAGGTGTTTTATGTTCAGTATATCCCATTTATCAATCTGTACCTCCTCTGTGTTTGTGTCTGTGATAGCCTATGTATTCCCTGTGCCAAAGTTTTCAAGTTGGTCCCAATTTCCTCATTGATGGCCTTAATAGTTTGGGGTTTAACTTCAAGGTCTGTGATGCACCTTGAGTTTATTCTTGTGCATGGAGTGAGATAAGGGTCTTGCTTCATTTTTCTGCAGGTAAATATACAATGATGTATGTATGGATTGTGATAAGAGTTATATGAGCCCCAAATAAATGATTTAAAAAAGAAATATAGAATTAAAATTTTTTAAAAGAAAAAGAGATGGAACTATGTATCTTTAATTTATTATAGGTAATGATATCTCAATAAAGCTGTCCCCCGCCAAAAAAAAAAGAAAATGTAAAAGAGAGCTGGAGAAGACAAAGACAAATATTACAATGAAATGTATAATGATTTAAATCAGAAAGTCAAAAGAGAAGAATAAAGAGCATATCACCACTGAAAGAACATGAAAAAAATTCAAAACACTGTCAATATCGAAACATTCCATGGGAAAACTGCTGAACGATGCAGGAAGCCTCAAGAGAAGATGGAAAAGTACACAGAGACACTGTACCAAAAAGAACTCGTTGGTTGTTCGCCATTTTAGATGGCAACATAGGGCCCAAACCTTTCCCCGGTCTGTGGCTCTTGATGCACACCCCTGATGAAGTCTTCTGATGCGCACAGGTGATGTATTTCAGCATGTTTCAATCATCCATCTTGTCTTTGCTGAATGTACCTCCTTCATTATGCTTGGTAGGCTATGTACGCCCTGCAATAGGGTTGTTCTGTGGTGGATGGTGTTGTAGTCTAGAGTTGGGGGGGCCAGCCGCCACCACTACCCACGGGTTCAGTAAGCACAATTGTACGGTTGAGATGTATATATATTATATTAAAGTCGTCGAGAGCATGAGAGATACAATAATGCAGTCACACACATTACATGGTAGCATGCTCACCTCAGCCACGCTTGGTGGTCCATGTGGAGAGAGGGGGAAGGGAAGGAGGGCAAGGGGACAAGGGAGCGAGGATGGGAGAGGAGAGGGGAAAGAGAGGCGAGAGGGAGTGAGAGGAGGAGGGGGCGAGAGAGGAAGGGAGATCTCTCTTGCTAACCCAGGCCTACATACATTTTGGGGACATGATTACAGGTAAAGACCTACGTCACAGGAAGTGGCTGCACTATAGGTTATACAGCAATGACAGGGGGTGGTCTAGGGACATACACGCAATAGGAAGAGCAGGGATTGGGGTTATACACGTGACAAGATGGGTGGATCCTAGATTTAGGATGGCAGCTTAATTTTGACCTGTTCTCTGGGTCTCCATAGGAACCATTATCAGTAGGGTGTAAACCCCACCTACAGGAACCAAATAGATGACTACAGGCCTGTCCATTGTCTTTAACAGCCGGGAGTGGGGACCCACTGCAGTCTGGCAACTGATCGCCTTCAGGGGAGATGCTTGCTAGCATCTGACCTCCCCACACATGGTGTCCCTATGGGTCGTAGCCAACAAGCAATCTATCTTGGAAGAAATACAACCAGAATGCTCCTTAGAGGAAACGGTGGCAAGGGCTATCTTACAAAACATATTTTGGATAGATTGTCAGGAAGAGCCCAAACCCTGGAGAAGAACATCATGCTTGGTCAAATGTAGGGGTAGCAATAAAGAAAAGGTCTTTAAGGAGGTGGATTGATACAATGTCTACAACCATGGGCTCAAGCATAGGAACAATTGGAAAGCTGGCCCAGGATCCCAGAGTGTGTTGTTCTGTTGTGGAGAGGGTCACTGCGAGTCATAACCAACTCGATGGCAAGTGACAACAACAAATGGAGGTAGTTGTGGTTGAGGTCATTTGAATAGTAGAAGACATGCTGGTTGGGAAGTAGGATGACAACAAACCAGCGCCATATGTAAGCAGAATGGTCACCAATGTGACACAGAGTCGGTAACTTAATTGTTTAGGATCAGATCGTACGATGGCAGAAAGATCATTGGTTAAGATGCAGTATAGTGGAAAGGTATGCCTAGAGCAGTGGTTCTCAACCTGTGGGTCGCAACCCCTTTGGGGTCACACAACCCTCTCACAGGGGTCACCCGATTCCTAACCGTAGCAAAATTATAGTTATGAAGTAGCAACGAAAATAATTTTATGGTTGGGAGGTCACCACAACACATGGCACTAGGAAAGTTGAGAACCACTGACCTAGAGGATCAACGAGGTCAGTTCCTGGACTTAAAGCTGATGGCAGGAATTCTGACAGCTGAGATAAGTCTGCCATGCACTGCCTGTGAGCCAGGTCACAGAGCAGTAGAAAGGCTGATGATGGAGAGGCCAAATGGCAGAGCTGCTACCCTGACCTGGAGTTAGACTAGATAGCAGCCGAGGTGCCCCAGTGACAGAGAACTGTGCAAGGCACCGATCATGAATTGTATCATCATGTTTGATACAGGAATGCCAGGATGTATGACCCTACAGAAACAGCAACGGCAGTAATGATCTCCTGAGGATACGGGAAGAAGAGGGGGGCAGGGAGTGAGGGTTGATAGTGATGATGACTGTATAACTCCACGCAAGGGTAGCAAATAACAGACTTGTAGGTGGGAAAAAAAAGAACATTAGTAACAATATATTACAGTAACAACAAGGGCTCCTGGGGGCAGGAGGGGATAAAGGGGAGCTGGCATCAGAGTTCAGGAAGAAAAAATGTTTTGAAGCTGATTATAATACTAATTGTACAATTATGCTTGAACTATTTGAATTATGGAATGTTATGACATCTGTAAGAGTTCCCAATAAAGTGAGGAATTTTTTAAAAAAGAATTGTATCATCAGGGAATATTTATCTTCCCAGGGTTATCTGCTTTGAAAATGCCCCCTGGTTGGCCAAATACATCCCAGTTGTGTCCTGTTATCCCAAAATGAATCTTGATCCCAGTGTGTAACCTGTTGCATCCCAGAAAAGCATATACCAGTGAGTGTGGTCTGAGTCTGTACAGCTAGTGGATGGAGTTGTCAAACCCAGCTGAGGAGGGGGTGAAGTACAGGAAACTGTTGAATTCAGAAATGGTGCAGATGTTGGGGAGTGGGAGTGGTGTCTCTGACCTCCACTTCATAGGAATCACCTTTGTGCTGATTGTGAGTCTCATCCATTGTGTATTACTCAAATAATTAAGCTGCACCCAAATTACATGCCTCCCCCCAAGTTATTAAAAACTCCTAGTCAGCTTTTCTGAGTATGTGTTCCTAAATAGATTAGCAATAACTTGATGGTACTAAATTGTGACTATTTTAAACACAAAACTTAAAAGTTCAGTTCTTTAAGTAGCCTAGCCACGTGTCACCTGTTAGCTAGTCATGTGTGACCATCCCAACCAAACTGCACATCAAAGCTAATGAGCGAGGTTTCTGTTTGTCTTGCTACGGCTGTATCGTGAGAAATGAAAATATACTGAGCAATAAGTGTATATATTTATGTATATAAAAGGATAGTGAGAGATTATCCAAGACAATGACATTTCAGAACACCAGTTTACAAGATTTTATATTTGCCTGCACATGGAAAAAATATATGTACATCTATATTTGGAAGTGAATGAATAATCTTATGAACCAGTGTGGTGTGATGGATTTTTTTAAATTTGGCCTTCCTAGCCACTGTTTGTCCTTCCCACATGCAAATCTAGTGTAGGAAACTGTGGGGGTGATGGCTGTGGAGTTAGTGTAACAGCCTAAATAAAGCCATTTTATATTAAGCAATCATTCTGCACCAGTCCTAAAGTGCAACCTCAGGCCTCATAGCAAAACAAAAACAAAAAAAACCCCAAATATCCCTTGTTCCTAAAAACCAGCAAGACTATCCTGTACCAGGAAATTGTGCAACTGCAAAGTCTGCTTGCTCAGTTGCACTGCTTAACTGCAAGTTCTGCTTCTGTACCAGCTTGCTTGCACAGCTCAGCAGTTTAATGAAACCTTATCAAAACCCAAGTCTCTAAGCAGGGGGGACCGGCGATCCATTTTTCTTTTCAGGTCGCTGGTCCTGTTAGATAGCTAGCATCAGGGATGGGAAGTCCATTTACGCATGCCCAGGAGAGCCAGCACAGGACAAAGCTGGATTTTCCCGCCGGTGGGCACAGATGGGCGTTACACCTGGAGCGACCCACCTGGGCCAGGTGACTGCAATTCAGCCAATGGGAGAGACCTGGGGTCGTTCACCACGCCTCCCCGGAAACCCTTGAAAAGGCAGGGACCGGAAGGGAGAGGGGTTTTGTCTGGTCCTCTTTGGGGGAGGAAACTTGGGAGAGAGATCCTTGTGTGACCCTGAGCAGCCTCTGCCAAGCCGCATGGTCAAAGGAATCCTATGGGTGCCGCGTAATACCTGATGCTTCTTTGAACTTTCATTAAATTCACTTGGATCACGAGCCAGGCTCCGGCGTGAAATCTTTCTCTCGTGGAGCCAAGGACCGAGGTTGGAATTTAGGCCGGAGAGAGAGACTTTACAGTCCCTTCTTTTTTTGTTAATAAACTTTTCTATTTCTTTCAATCTCACGTGTCAGTTGTTCTTGTCCGGCTCATGCACAGCATTAGAATGCATAAAGGAGGAACTGCATAGAAAGCACAGAATGTTAACTTAACCTTCTCCAGTGGGCCTGAGAAGCAGCAAACCGTCTCTCTATTACAACGGCTCCCAGCACACTGGTGAGACCCAATGGCCCCGAGACTAGTCAGCTCTGTGAGCTTCTGCATTCCTCTGCTTGTTGTAGCCCACTGCAGAGTCGGCCACTTCCTCATAGCGTGATTAAATCACCTTATAAGGATAAGCTCTAAGAACAAGGAAGAAATCGTGGTAACAACTGATTGGCTCATGCGCCCTATATAAACGGTGTAAGGACAATAATAAGAGACCTACTCCTTCAGAGCCTGCTCTCCGGAGTTTACGTGCATGCTTCCTGATTCCTTCTCCCTCATGACTCTTGTCCTCCTTCACTCCCCTGCGGGCCGGACCTGTTCCCACAGGAAACCATAAATACAGCATTGTGAGGGGCTGGCTTCCCCCCCACAGGGTCAGTATTTCCATCCAGTGTGGGAAGGGCCAGGACTATATTCCATAACGTGTCTCCTTGTCGTGTATCTGTTTAGGACAGCTCGCAAACGGCTGTCCTAGCTGGTTTTCATAAAATGATTCCTACATGCAGACAGTAAGGAATTTAGGGAACAGCTGTTCCCAGGGAGCAGTAAACAGGAGCAGTGCATACCGAGATACGGATGTTTGTCACGGCTATGTGAAATTCAAGCGTGGGAACAGAGAACTTATCTGGGATCACTGCTTTGAATGTGGCTCCCCCAGGTTCTCCCCAGCACCTGTGCTGCCTTGGACTGTGTGCATGCGCGGTGGATTCTGTCTCCCTATGGAAGCTGGCATTCCTGACCCTCTTCTGCCGCCAAGGCACCCATCCCCCTCGTCACTTCCCCGGTGCAGGTATTAAGTTACCTCACCTGTGAGCTCAGGGAGTTGTGCTGTGATTCCCACCCACCCGGTGACGTATGTAACTACTGAATATGCATGTCTGTGGCTCCCTATAAATATCTCCAGGTAGCGCAGACAGGTTTTCTTCTCCCGCGTCCGCTGGGAGCTCCAGGAGGGCCTGAGGTGAGCATGCTGCTATGAACTGTGTCTGCCTCCTTTATGTTCTTCTCTCCCTCTCGTCCGGGACTTGACCTTAACCTTCACTTACTGGAGCCTTAGCGGCGGCGTTCGAGGCGGCAGTAACTCTGACAATCCAGCTAACTTCACAATCCGCTGACTTCCAGATCACGGCGGACAGACGCCCCGCGCACGCGCACGCGCACCTTTCCTTCGGGCCGCGTTAGGCACCTGGGGAGGCTTCGCGAACGCGCCGAGGGCGCGGCGGGCGGGCGCGCTTGGAGACGCGGACACTTGTGGCCCCCGGCGGCCGCCGTCGTTCCCAGGAGTCTCGCGGACGCGCGGAGCCGCCGCGCGCGTTGATGACGTTCCGCGGGCGCCGTGGGCCGTGGACGCTTCGGGAGACGAGTGTGAGTTCCCGGGACGCCCGAGGGGCCGGAGGAAGACGGGGGTTTTCATCTTAGGTGAGCACCTGAGCAAAGCGGGGCCCTGCGCTCGGGGGCGGGGCCGGGGCGGAGCTGGGGGGCAGGCGAGCGTCGATTGCCGTGGGACCAACAGGGCGAGCGCCCGTGGACCGCGGCCGGGCGGGCTGACGGTGAGGCTCGCAGGTCTGTGCGCTTGTCCCTGAGGACGGAACGCACCGGGTCAGGGACCCTTTACAGTTGCGCTGGGACTCGCCGGGAAGTGGTGAGCACGCCCGTGTGCCAAAGGCTGGTGGAGTCGTGGTTACGTTAAGGTTATGGAATTGCCCCCATCCCCGGTCTTCCTTCTCAACACTGAAAGAATTCGCCCAGCAGAAGCACTTTTGTAAACCCAAGTACATTTTTATAAAGGACCTTTCAACAGTATTATGGATTGGTGTTTAGAAGAGATATAAGAATTGTATGAGCCCCTAATAAATTGTTAAAATTAAAAAAAAGAATAGCAATAACAATAATAATAGCATCTAGACCTATTGGTGAAGTGTCACACATAGTGTATTTTCCCATCAGCTACAGATTTTAAATCTCGAGCCACAATAAAATCACTGGGCGTAAGGACGAAGAGGTGCCTGGTGTGGGGATGATTATGACAGAAGTCGGAACAAAATTTGCGCTGATCTAGTAAACAAAAAGCATCTCTGCTTGAGGCAGTGTCCTAAGGAACGAAGAAAATGATCAACACTCAGGTGAGTTTTGCATGTTTTGTGTGTTAGTCTGTGTCCACACAACTCATGTATAAGAGAGTTGTATGTAAAGGTTATGTGTGCATCAAGAAAATATCCCAACCCAGTGCTGCCCAAACCCACAAGTCCGTTAACCCATATGTCCGACACCAATCCACAAATACCTCCTCCATCTCACAAAACTGATTAAATGATACCGACTGCAGGAGGAAAGTTGAGTCAGTGAATGTGTAAGCATCTCAGTGCTGGCAAGGGTCTCCACACGACTGTTCCAGCACCCAGGGCTGCATCAGGTCCACGAAGCTTCTCAGGGATGTCTTGCAGGAAGTGAGCTTTGCCAGCTGAAGCAGGGAACTGGTTAAGGCAGATGCACCCTGATCCAACCATCACAAAACAGAGAGACCCGAGAACTTAAAGGCGAAGCTCACAGAGCCATTTTTCCCTCCACCCTTCAATTGACTCTACATGTGTTTATCGGCCAGGTTGGCAAAATAACTACCTCACTAATGGATTTGTAGCACCCTGTATGATGCCAATTCAGTTTGTCACAAAAGCAAGTTTGGAAAAGTAGAAGCAGGAGAGAAATAAACTTTCACTCAGACTTCAACGTCAGCTGTGTTTAAGATTAGGAATACCACTGATTATGAGAGGAACATCAACCTTGTCTGAGTAAGTTTCTAAAGGTTATGTTACGTAAAATCTTGGAAGAGCAACATTCTCATAGATCAGTGGTTCTCAAGCTGTGGGTTGTGCGCCCTTTGGGGTGGAACGACCCTTTCAGAGGGATCCCCTATTCATAATTTAACAGTTGAGGCTCACCACAACATGAGGAACTGTATTAAAGAGTCGCAGCATTAGGAAGGTTGAGAACCACTGTCATAGATGTATCAGCCAAAGTACTAGTAATAGTAGTTTAAAAATGTCAGGTAGATTCGAACATGTTTCAGTATTGGAGGTAGGAAAGAGAATCACTGTCCATTTGAGACCCAAACTACAGAGGTATCCAGGAAATAAGTTTCTAGGATGTCGAAACTGGCAATCCCAAATCCATAGGGCAGATAGATATCAGTCTGGAGGATTTTCTTCTTTGCTATGTTAGCAAATGTTGATGAACCCAGGTGATCAGGTCAGGGAGCCTACTGCTGCCTAATAAGGTGACCTTGGTAAATCCAGACCAATGACAGATTGCTGTTGCAATGGCTGAAGATCCCAAAGTGGGCAAGACAGCAGGCTGCTGGCTCACAGTGCTGTTGTTGTCAGGTGCCACGGAGGTTGTCCGGTACTAGTGACCTTATGGACAGTGGAACACTCCTGTGCTTGAGCCCATTCTTGCGGGAACTATCAACCTGTCTCCTTGAGGGCCTTCCCCTTTGCAGCCTCCCATGTACTTTAAGAAGCACGACATCTTTCTCTGGCGACAGGTCTCTCCTGACAACATATCCAAAGTATATACAGCAAGGTCTGGCCATACTTGCCTCAAAGGAGCACTCTTTTCTATGTACTTTTCCTAAGACAGACTTGTTTGCCCTTTTGGCACTTGATGACACTTAAGATTCTTCGCCTGCACCACAGTACGAACACGTCCATTGTTCTTTGGGCTTCCTTAGTCAGTGGTCAACTCTTACATGCTTATGAGGCACTTGAAAATATCAGGGCTTGGTTCTGGTACGCTCTGGTCCTCAGAGTAACATCCTTGCTTTTGAATACTCTAAAGCAGTGGTTCTCAACCTTCCTAATTCCATGTCCCTTTAATACAGTTCCTAATGTTGTGGTGACCCCCAACCATGAAATTATTTTCGTTGCTACTTGGTAACTATAATTTTGCTACTGTTATGAATAGTAATGTAAACATCTGATATGCAGCAGGTATTTTCATCATTACAAATTGAACACACTTAAACATAAAGCATAGCGGTTAATCACAAGGCAATATGTAATTGCATATTGTGAAATATTTGTGTTTTCCAATGGTCTTCGGCCACCCCTGTGAAAGGGCCATTCAACCCCCAAAGGGTTGCAACCCGCAGGTTGAGAACCGCTGCTCTAAAGGGTTCATGCAAGAGGTCTTTGAGTCTCTTGCTGGCTGCTTTCATACTAACGGACAATTAAAAAACAACAAAACAGACAACTCTCTGTTTCCTTGAACATGCCAACCCAGGCACTTCCCTGCCTGAGCAAGTGTAGAATGCTCACAGCCGCCAAGCCATTTCTACAGAAGCAGAACAGACCTCATGGCAGAGCCGGTGGTGAGTGATGGCCAATAGGAACTTGTCATGGAAAGGCTTTCTAAGATGGTCAAGAAGTAACTGTCTTGCTGTGGACAAGAGTGCGCCACACTGAAGAATGGGAACCCTCACTGCATGAAGCTTTTATTTCTTAATAAATTGGCTTAATACAAAAATCAAAGCATTCCATATTTCAGTCATGGCTAGCAGAATTGTGCATTAGCTACCACAATCAGTTTCCAAACATCCTTTTTGTACGTTGACTCCTTGACATCATCACCCCTTCTCCCCACCACCACTTATTGTCCCCCCTCCCCCCAAAACCCTTCTTCTTCTATTTGCTGACTCTATAAGCTCTTCAGTCCTGGTTTTCCTGTCTCCAAAAATTAAAAAACATATCATATCAGAATGTAACAGGGGTAAACCCCAATGACATAATACTCCCGAGACACCCCAGAATATGTACAATCAATAATCAAACAATGCAACAAGTCAGGTCCAGGAGAGTCTGCTGAAAATGTTCACCTCTTCAAGTCAAGTTTCTGCCCTTGACATTGTATACTCAACTTATCAATGCACTCCTCCTTCCCTCGATTGTAGAAAGAGGGAGTTGACCAGAGGTCTGTTTCCTGTATACTTCCACCAATGAATATTGGGCTCCCTCTGTCCTTGTTCTGCGAACCAGACTCTCAGACTTTAGGCTCTGATCCCAATCCTGCCCTTCAACTTTGGATTGTACACTTCACAGTCCTTTGGTGGCTGATGATAGTGTGCTGCTTCTTCCTTGTGGACTTTGTTGACATCTAACTTAGATGGCTGATTGGAGATGAGCATTTCATATCAATGGGTGATCTTATCTGATAGTGCAGCACCATCTCATTTCTTCAATACACTATAGCAATACATTAGAGCACCCGCCTCCTCTGTGTTCCCTTCCCAGAGGCAAGGACCTCAAAGGGCCTTGATGTGCATGCTTTCTTGAGCATAATCTCGTGTTCCTGACCCAAGTTTTACCTGGGCCCTGGCAGTGGATTAGCACACCCAGAAGAGAGGCAGAGTTCTGTGTGAGGAATGACTCATTTGAAACCTGTGAGAGTCTGGGTACGTTAGAGAAACAAATCCACAGAAATTCATGTATAAGAGTTTTATATAAAGGGTAAGTGCTCATCAAGAAAATATCCCAACACAGTGCTGCGCAATCCCACCAGTCCAACATTGACCCATATGTCCTTCACCAATCCACAAAGTCCTCCATCTCACAAAACATACACTATGATGCCGACTGCAGGAGGAAAGCTGAATCAGTGAACCTGTAAGCATCTGGGTGCTGGCGGGGATGTCCACATGGCTGTTCCAGCACCCAGGGCTGTACCGGAGTAGGTTCATGCGGCTTCTCCTCGGGGATGTCTTGCAGGAAGTGAGCCTTGCCAGCTGAAGCATGGAACTGCATAAAACGGCTGCACCCTGGTCCGACCATCACAAAGTGAGAGTCCCGATAACTAGAAAGGCTTGGCTCATTGAGCAATTTTTTCTGTCTGCCCTTCATTTAATCCCAGAAGTATTTATCAGCCAGGTTGGCACAAACATTTTAATTAAAGGACTTAGAAAATAGGTTGAAGAGTTGAAATGACTGAGCTCCACCAAGCGTGCCAATGACCTTACAAAGGTTCTGATAATGTGGGTCCTGGTAAAACGCCCAACTATTTTTCACCATGTCTTGTTCACTTTGTGCTGTAAACATGCAAGGACTTGTGTCACGTGTGGGTGTACTGGGCACACTTTCACTGTCACAGGGTTTTGTATTTACTAAGAGACATTTGGAAAGAAATACACAGAAGCAGGCCTAGGTGGTGCATGCAGCCTGTACAGAAGAGAACTGAGCAGTGAAATGTCCTTACATCTCTTTCATGTCATCACATGAAAAGTGCTTCATTTATGGGATATGGAAAGGCTTTTCCCTCAAATCTACGTCAGACCTAGACACTGCTTGCAGCACATGGTCAACGAGGGCAGCACACTGAGAGGCGAGCTGCCTAGAAGTTACCTCCCTGAGGCATCAGCGTCCAGAGCCATCAGACTGTTGTCTGTTGCACCATCAGTGGAGCTGACAGCCCACTGATAAAGGATCCTGATGGTTTCCATGGAGAGCCCAGAAAATACATCACACCAGCTCAAGGACAACCAAGATTGGGCTGTCACCTTGAATCTCGGGTCTGCCCATCCTGTCACATGTGTACCCCTTATCCTTCCTCTTCCTGCTCCTTGTACACCCCGTAGATCGTGCCCGTCGTTGTATTGCTTATGGAACAGCCCATTTCTGTCATGTGTGTTTCCCTGTAATCAGGTGGGCTTGCATGCCACAAAGGATACGTAAGCCTTGGTCAGAGATAGACCCTCTCCAACTCTCTTCTAGGATCTGCTGCTGAGGTCCTGGCCATTCCGGAGATGAGCATGCTGCCATGAAATGTGTCTGACTCCCTTTTATTTTTAATCATCTCTTATTCTCATTGATTTCACTATCATCTTTATATATTCTCGCTGTGCAATTGTGCCTATGGACCCGTGATATTATCAAGAGGCTGGTTACTGTCACCTTCATTGAATGCAATCCTTTTACAGAAATCAGTGACACCCAGTGATGTGGCTGTAAAGTTCACCTGGGAGGAGTGGCAGCTCCTGGACCCTGCTCAGAAGACCCTCTATCAGGATGTGATGTTGGAGACCTACCGCCACCTGGTGGCCATCGGTGAGGAGAGCTCTCTAGTGATTGGCCTTGTCTTTGTCTCTGTCTTTATTTGGGGTTATGGTGCTCTCCAAGTGGCAGATTTGTCTTCACAAATCTAAAGTCGATTTTGGTGTGTCTAAGATTCTGTGATTTCTCACGGACAGGTTATCAAGTTAGCAAACCCGATGCGTTCTCTTGGTTGGAACGAGGAGAACCACCAGGATTTGTATTAGAAAAAAGCTGTGGTGGAATGTGTTCAGGTGAGTGAGCCAAAAACACTTATGGGGAATGACTGTGTTGGTGTGAGGGGGTCCCGAACATGTGACCATTTCCTGAGAAGCAAGTTTGCGATTGGGGAAAAAAGGCAGACAGCAGGGTACAGTGTCAGGACTGAGAGAAACAATATATTTTCCAATGGGTCTATATAATGGAACTTACAGATCTTTCCGAAGACATGCCTGTCATACATTCCACATATTACATAGTCAATGTGTAATATCATAAGCAAGTAACTTATTAAACAAGGGATGATGTGAGTCATCATCTTTACCTTGCGCTAATTGACCTCAACCCCCCTCCCCTGTACCCTCCCCAGGTGGTTGCTACATTTTTGGTGAGTTGTCTACAGAGCCTGATGATTCTTATTTATAGAGAACCTCCAGGCACAGAGAATAGCCAAACCCATGAATGCTTCATCTTATATGGCAGCTCCTCAATGAAAGTTCCTTTGTGGGTGCTTATTGGAGGGATTGTGGCCAGTCCTGAGAATGTAAGAATGTATAGTAAGACTTACTTAGATCTCATAATGGTGAGGGTCTTCCCCCAGCAGAGTCGGCTTTCCAGCCCCGTAGTTATGAGCATGCGTGATTTAGCAGCATTGCATTCTCATCCAGTCCCTCGGTTGACCACAATTGCCCCTTTTATATTATGTTCCAAATTGGAAAGGGCTGCATAGGTGGTGTGAGTTTCCTCCAGAAGCCGAAGCTTTCTGCAGGCACAGCGAGCAGTTACCAGGACCAAAGGGGTGACTGGAAGCCAAACAGTTGACCCAGAGCTAAAGCTTTATGATAGACTGTGGATCCAGGCTCGTGAACCCAAGCCCTGTGAGCGATCTACCAGTTGTTTGATGGTGTTTGTGCTATGGGGCGTTTTCAACTCATCTTTCAAAGTATTGAAGATCTTCTTCAGCTGTTTTATATCTCACTGTAGGGTACCAGCCGCAACAATCGACCAGGTCCAAGGGGGTGGTTGTGTCATTGAAGGATAAAATTGAAGAGACTTGAGATAGAATAAGACATGCAATTGCTCACCTCCAAGCCCTGCTCGGAGAGTAAACATATTTCCAGTGACAGCTTTTATACTCTTAGGGGACATGCAAGCCCCACTAATGACATGTGTGACAGGAAGGGGTTGTACCGTAGGCATCCGTACAATAGGAGAGGGAGGAGCTAGGGGTGTACATGCAATAGTAAGGACAGGCATGTGTACACTAGGGGCACACATGTGACAAGATGGGGTGGGTATAAAGTCAAGTTTACAGTATAACCTTGGTCCTCCCTGAGTTGATTAATCCACTATCCTTAGCAGGGAGTGGGCCCCACCTAGGGTAGGAGAGACTATAGAGTCTGATTCCTCTAGATGACTGATAAACCTCAGGGAGATAACCTTTTCTTTTTATTATTAATTGTTTTATTAGGGGCTCATACAACTCCCATCAAAATCCATACATATGTCAATTGTGTAAAGCACATTTGTACATTCACTGCCCTCATCATTCTGAAAACATCCCGCTCTCCACTCAAGCCCCCAGCATCAGGTCCCCACCTTTCCCCCTCCTTCCCTGGTCCTCCCTTCCCCCCCCTACTACCCCTTGAATCCCTGATAACCTGTAAATTATTTTGTCATATCCCGCCCTGTCCGGTGTCTCCCTCCAACCACCCATCTGCCATCTGACCCCAGGGAGGAGGCCACATGCAAATCCCTGTAATGGGCTCCCCACTTCCAACCCACCCTCCCTCCACGTTCTCAGCATTGCTACTCACACCACTAGTCCCCAAGTAATCCTCCGCCCTGGATTCCCTGTGTTTCTGGTTCCTGTCTGTACCAGTATACGTCCTCTGGTCCAACCAGACTTGCAAGGCAGAATTGGGATCATGACAGTGAGGTGGGGAGAGGGGGAAGCATTAGGACCTAGAAGAAAGCTGTATTTTTCATTGTTGCTACATCACACCCTGTCTAGCTCCAGAGATAACCTTTAAGCAGTTGACATCCGTGTATAAAGCCATTGAGCATGTTTTGGCAAGAAGCACCTTAGGTTTGGCATACAGTATAGAGGGACAACCTGGGGAATAATGTTTCTGTTTCTCACATCAAATAAGATGTTTCCCTTATTAACCTGCAGATGGTTTCTAATTGAGGATCAGTCATGTAAGGTTTCATCATATGGATAAGGGATTAACACTGAATTTGTAATCTTCCAGTAACACTTCAGCATCAGTTGCTGCTGCAGGTCCATAATTTGGAAACCGTTGGTTGTAGCTCAGCCCTCCTGTTCACCGTCCCCCTTAGTCCGTGTGGCGTGTTTCACAGTCCTAGAGTGTTTGTGGTGACAGTAACCTTGGTGGGAAAGTCCTGAGTCTTAGAAAGGCAGCACTTGCTTTGCTCATGAATCAGCGATGTTTCTGACCATGTCTGCTGCAGCAGGCCCGGTCTCTCTGATGTCTCTGATAACGTGTGCTATGGGAGGCAATTTCTCTGGTCATCTTAGTGTCCCCCGTGCCATGCCATGGGTGTCCTCTCTTCCTGGGCCACCTGCTCTGAGGAACCCTTCACTTGCATTCTCTTTCACCTGGGAACACATAAACAATAAGCCTTTTGGGCTGTGAGAAGCTGGAGACAGAATTATTGTTAGGGGAACTCTGAAGTTTTGTCTTTTCCTTGGCTGCATTTGCTGGGGAGGATCCTCTACTCTCCTCACCCTATGGAACCATAAACAGCCCCTCCCTTTGGGCTGTTAGCAAACCGGGATCCCAACTGCGATTTTTCGTCTTTCCACCAAATCTTTTCCTGCAGAGAAAGAAAATCTATTTACCATTAAGGCTTGTATGCACTCTAGGAGGATGCAAGCTCCCTAATTACAGGTGGCCCATACTTTACACAATGGGCTGTGCCCTAACCCTAAAGTTCCCTGACTACACAGGAGGAGTCACCTGACACCATCGTCCTGGGCAGCTATGGGGGCGTGGCTGCCTTCAGAGGCCAGACAGCAGTAACATTTACGTGCCTCTATAGTAAAGCCGCCAAATAGGTATCAATCATCCATGTGCTTCTAAGAGGTAATCATAAGATAGCACTATAGTGGTAGGGTAGAGTGGGGAATAATATTAATTATGAGAATGAATAGGTGAAGGCCTCCCTCTACCCCAGAAACCCAGCTGCCAGGCTTCTTATTATGTGAGAATAGAGGAGTCATCTGTGGACACCCTCTTCTCCTTTGCTTCCCACACACTAGTACTGAGAATTTACAGACCTGCCTCCCCAGGAAATGCGCACAGGCTCTCTCTCCACTGAGTGTGCAAGTCTGTTGATGGGACGCACTCAGCTGTTTTCTTTCAGGCATCCGGAACCTCTGACTCAGGGTCTTGATGATGCTGCGTCTCTGCCAGTTCTTTGGTGTTACAGCTCTGTCTTGTGGATCAGGCTAGGATTTGCACTCACTTCACTTTTGTTATCTAACTTTGTTTCTATATTATCAACTTTTACTTTTCCATTTGTTTGCATTATGGGCAAGTAACATTTAACACGGTATATTCTTTACATTCATATAATTGCGACTGAAGATCTAACTTAGATGGATACATTTTCTGAAAAGCCATTATGGCAAATCAACCTGAGGGAAAGATTCATTATTCCCTTCTTTCCTAGAAATCTGGAAAGCCCATGACCATGTGCTTGGATGCACACGACAAGGAAGAAGCGTGGACAGAATGGCACAGTGCTGCGAACATGATGCCTTAGAAAATGTTCATCAGCACCAAAATAATGTTTCTATTGCGAAAAGTCATGGGACATTTCACTTACGTGAAGAAACTGTGAAACCAATTTTAACTTTACACACAGTCAACCAGAGAAGACACAATAAAATAGAGGAGTCTATTTTGCTTAATGGAGGTGAGAAGATCTTTCTCTCTGCTGACCAAGAGCAATGTTGTGCTGAAATGAAGTTCCCTGAGTGTAAAATATCTAACAAGATTAAATCACAATGCACTAAGCATCAGAAAACGAACAACAGTCCCAGTGCTCATCAGGGAATTCACAATGGAGCGAAACGCCACGTGTGCAGTTACTGTGGAAAAGGCCATTCACGGAAGAGACAACTCGTCATCCATGAGGGAGTCCATACAGGCGAGAAACCCTACAGGTGTAGTCAGTGTGACAAAGGCTTCAACAGTAAACCTTCTCTCACCGTTCATGAGCGAACTCATACAGGCGAGAAGCCCTATACATGTAGTCTGTGTGACAAAGCCTTTACCAGTAGACAGGGTCTCACCATTCATGAGCGAACTCATACAGGTGAGAAGCCCCATGTGTGCAGTGAGTGTGGGAAAGGCTTTGCCTTGCGGAGTACTCTCAGGGTCCATAAGCTAATTCACAATCAAGTAAAACCCCATATATGTGCTGATTGTGGAAAAGGCTTCATAGGGAAGACAAGGCTTATTCTCCATCAGCGAATTCATACTGGTGAGAAACCCTACACATGTGATCAGTGTGGAAAAGCCTTCACCAGGAAACGTACTCTCAGTAAACATCATCGAATCCATAGTGGCGAGAAGCCCCATGTATGTACTGACTGTGGAAAAGGCTTCTTAGGGAAGAAACTACTTATTGTCCACCAGCGAACTCATACTGATGAGAAACCCCATGTATGTACTGACTGTGGAAAAGGCTTCTCGGGGAAGAGAATGCTTATTGTCCATCAGCGAACACATACTGGTGAGAAACCCCATAGATGTACTGACTGTGGAAAAGGCTTCTCAAACAAGAGAAACCTTAGGCTTCACCAACGAACTCATAGTGGTGAGAAACCCCATATATGTAGTGATTGTGGAAAAGGCTTCTCACAGAAGAAAAGCCTGAAGATTCATCGACGAATCCATACTGGTGAGAAACCACATGTATGTAGTGAATGTGGCAAATGCTTTGCTCAGAAAGGAAATCTTCATATTCATCTGCGAATTCACACTGGAATCAAACCCTATGTCTGTGGTGAGTGTGGTAAAGCTTACAGCCAAAAGGCATGCCTTACAGCACATGAGCGATTTCACACAGGAAAGAATCCCTTTCCTTGCAATCAATGTGGAAAATCTTATACCCAGAAGTCAGCACTCAATCAACATCTAAAAGGTCACAAAGATAAACCCTTTCAATGCAGTGAGTGCGACAAAGCTTTCAAAACCCAGGAAGACCTCCTGTCTCATCAAGGATATCATCAACGACAGTTACTATATAGCTGCAATGAGTGCGGGATAACGTTTACCCGTATCTCCACATTTTCTTCACATAAGGAAACCCACAAAAGTAATAAAGTTTTTAACTCAGACACGGGAAAGCTCTCCACAGGGAGGCAGGTGTCCGCGCACACCAGTGATCTCATGCAGAAGGAAAGCCCTGGCAATAGAGTGACTTTGCAATTTCCCTGCGTGGCTTCTCCTGTGTTAGTAAACATCAATGGGGTCCTCATGAATAAGAATGATGTTCTTGTGGGAGGTCCTTTGGCCAGAATGGAATCAAGTGACAACCATGGATTTGTACAGCAGAGAATTCCTCAGAATACAGTGAATGTGGTGGCAGTGCCTTTGAATCCCGTGACTGTTGTAGTTCCCCCAGTGTCTAATTGCAATTTAATTATTTATAAGCCCATAGGACAAACTGTGATACATTAATGAGACAAGAGAATAGAGCAAAATATCTACCTAATTATATGGCTAAAAAGTATATCTGTGGCAAAACAGGAATTTGGAGGCTGGGAAATTCCAATATGTATGTACATATCAAAATTAATTGGACTGTGTAACCCAAAAGCATATAAGTTGATTGCCTTGTATCAATAAAATGAATGAAAATCTGAGTTGATGACAGATAAATAATGTGAATTTGAAAATGAATGGGTAATTGCTATCTGCTATGTTGGTACGTGTTAGTTCCTATCAAGTCAATTCTGATTCAGTGTATCCCCACTTTGTATAAATGAGAATTTACCTACAAGAGAAACCCTACAGAGTAATAATACTGCATTGTTGGGATTATTCTCACACTTTCGCTGAGGTTTCCCAAGTCAGTATAAAGGAATAATTGAAATGCAGAATTTCCACAATGAGTTTTAGAACTTTATTATTAGAACAGAAGGACCGATGATCCCGTAGTCAGTCTTCTATTACCTACTCGGGACTAAGGAATATTTTATCACTTAATTGTCTTTGGACTTGGCCCGGTTTCCTGGCTCTGAGCATGCAGTCATGAATGAAGAAGAAACATACCATGTTTAATTGGAGAGAGTTTGGAGTTTTACTGGAGTATATTTAAGTGGAATCTTCATAACCCCAACTAATCAAAGGATATTGCAGTGTTTATATCAGGGTAAAAGAAGAGGGAACATTGTGACAATGGCTTTGGGTCTGAGAAAATCAGTGTCAATACTAGAGTTGATTCCTACTCCTGGGCCCCAAGCTGTAGGATTAAACTCTGGGGTTTCCATGGCTGGTTTGCTTGTGAGTGCTTCACCAGGAATTTCTTTTCAGCTACATCCAGGTGCACTCAAACCACACAGCCTTTTAGGTCAGCAGAAGAATACATTAATTGCTTTAACCATAAATGCTTGGCCTAAGGATTTCTTTGAAATTACTGAGCCATTCTAGAAAACATTTTATTTACGTGTCCATGTCCTTCATGGTTTTACTTACAATTTGTTTATAAGTGTTCCTGTGTGTGACTTTATTGTTTTAGATAAAAGAATTTGGGAGATTTCCTCCCTTATCTTGAAGGTGTTCACCTTTTCCTAGTTTATTGGTAAAACAACATGTGGACTAAGAAGTTTAATCACTTTACCCTTGGATTCTCCATGGCATTTCAAGGTGTGTCAACCTGGTTTGGCTAAAGAAGCATCCAGTGATCCTCCTATGTATAAGAGCTATATGTAATTATGTATATCGTACAAACATGGGTAAAGATATCCAGTGATCCTCCTAGGTGTAAGAGAAATGTAATTATATCATGCAAACATTGCAGCCCTGTCCAGATTAAGTCCATAAGCCCATTACTAGTCCAGAAGTCCCTCCGCTTCATGCAACGATACAAAATGCAGGAACACCATAGGCCAGTAGGTGCACAATCTTGTGGATCCAGTGCACACATCGCCAAGGCCAGGCAGGTCCCCAGTTGCTGACTAGCAGGAAGGTGAAGCAGAGAAAGAGTTCATCCTGCAGAGAGCCATTTACCTTGGTCAGGCCACCAAAAGAAGTCAAGCTGCAACCTGATTGACCCATGTCTTACAGGTGCCATATTCACACTAAAAACTCCATTAAAAAATCTTACCATAGTGAATGAAGGGGAAAGTGCAGAGTTGAGACCCAAAGCCTATTTTCCAGTCACTGGAGATACCCTTACAGAGGGGTCTAGGGGAGGAGATGAGTCAGTCAAGGTGCAATATAGCACCAATGAAAAATACAACTTCCCTCTAGTTCCTAAATGCTACCTCCCCCCTCCCAATATCATGATCCAAATTCTATGTTGCAAGTATGGCTAGACCAGAGGATGTATACTGGTACAGACAGGAACTGGAAACACTGAATCCAGGGCAGATGATACCTTCAGGACCAGGGGTGTGAGTGGAGATACTGGTAGGGTAGAGGGAAAGTGATTTGGAAAGAGAGTACCAATTACAAGGATCTACATGTGACCTTCTCCCTGGGAGACGGACAACAGAAAAGTGGGTGAAGGGAGACATCGGACAGGGCAAGCTATGACAAAATAATGTATACATTATCAAGTGCTCATGAGGGAGGAGGGAGGGGGGAAAAAAGAGAACCTGATGCCAAGGGCTTAAGTGAAGAGCAAATGTTTTGAAAATGATGAAGTCAATGAATGTACAGATGTGTTTTACACAATTGAAGTTATATATGGATTGTGATGAGATGTATGAGCCCCCAATAAAACGTTAAAAAAATGAATACCCAGCTTAGAAAAACAAAACAAAACTCCACAGCACAACCACCCACCAACTTAGCTATTATCCACAATTTTTTTTCCATTAGACGCCCAAAAGGGATTACGACCCAAAGGCTGAGAACTACGGTTCTACCGGATCTTCAGATGTTTGTCAGCTCAGTGAGTCCTTCCCCTGGCATCCCAGCATGGATTGGCTTAGGAGTCTTTCCCAGGTGCTCTCATCCCAGGCACTCCTATATACAATTTTTTATCCATACATAATTTTAAAAACAAGACAAGTAAAATTATATTTGTATATAACAAGATAAAACTAAAATGCATACCACTAAAAAACTGGAATTATAAAAAAACCCTTATCTTAAAATTCTTTACCATTATTCATAATACATTTTTCATATCTGCAATTCCATTAAAAATTTTACTGGAGAGCTCTTATTACTCATGTAACAATCCATGAGGGTGTTAGGTGGTATCTCACAGTTGTTTTAATTTACATTTCTCTTATGGCTAGAGATCTAGAACATTTTCCCATATATTTATTGGCCTTTGGATTTCTGCCTTTGAGAAACTACTGCTCAGGCCCTTTCCCCATCTCCTGAGTGGACAATTAGTTTTTTTTCTTGTTGTAAGTTAGCACAGTATTGTAGATTTTAGTAATAAGGCCTTTGTCTGATGTGTCATTGCTAAAGATGTTTTCTCATTCTGTGGTGTTTCTTATTACTCTCTTGGTGAATTCTTTTGATGTACATAAGTGTTTTATCTTTAGTATATCCCACTGGTCAATGTGTGCCTCCTCCGTGCTGGTGTCCTTCCCAATTTCTGGTAGCCTATGTAATCCCTGTGCCAAGTTTCTCAGATTTGCCCCAACTCCCTCATTAATGACCCTAATAGTTTGGGTTTTACCTCAAGGTCTGTGATCCACGTCGAGTTTATTCTCGTGCATGGAATGAGCTAAGGGTCTTGCTTCATTTTTCTGCAGATATGTATCCATTTTTTTCAGCACCATGAATTGAAGAGGGCATCCGCTTCCCACTTGATATTTTGTGGGCCCGTATCAACAATCTGTAAGCTGATGATTTTATTTCTGGGTTTTTAATTCATTTCCATTGACCTGAATATCTATCATTATACCAATACCACATTGTTTTGACCACTGTGGTTGTATACTAGGTGCTAAAGTCGGGTAAAGCAAGCCCTCCAACTTTGTCCTTCTTAAGATCTCTGCTACTTCGCAGAGATGGTAATGTTTTTCCAGCTCTTTGAAGAAACATGCTGGAATTTGGATCGGGATAGCATTGAACTTATATAGTGCCTTGAGTAGAAGTGACATCGCCACTCATATCACTTGTCCTGAAGGGATCATCCACCCTGGATTCCCTGTGTTTCCAATTCCTATCTGTACCAGTGTACAGCCACTAGGGATAATCTAGGGAGGAATTGTTTTTCCCAGAATTTGTCCATGTCTTCCAAGTTGTTGAATTTATTGGAGTACTGTCCTTCAGAATACTTTGTGATTATCCTTTGGATTTGACTATGGTCCCTTGTAGTATTCCCTCTTGCATCCCTCATCATGCTATTGAAATGTGTTCCTTCCTTCCTTTGGTCAAATTCTCGAGAGGTTTGTCGATTCAATGTATCCTTTCAAATAACCAACTTTTAGCAGCATTGATTTTTTTCCCCCATAGCTTTCTTATTTTCTCTCTCCTGAATCTCAGATCTAATTTTTATTATTTCTTTTCCTTGGCTATTAGTTGGATTGTCTTGTTGACTCTGCTCGAGTTGCTGTGAATTTTGTGCCAGTGTATCAGTCATAAGCCTCTCCTCCTTCTCTCTGTGTACACGTGATGCTATGAGACTGTCCCTGACGACTGCCTTTGCTGTGTCCCATGTTTTGTGATGTCGTGTTTTCATTCTCATTGGTTTCTAGAAATACCCTAATTTAATCTCTGATCTGAGCCAGTACGCACCCCTTTTGCAATAGAGAGTTATTCATTCTCCAATTGTTTGCCCGTGATTTCTTTATCTTTTTGATGATTTCCTACCTTATGGCACAGTGCTCAGAGAGTGAGGTCTGTGTGATATGGATTTTCTTAAATTTATGTAGGCTCCACTTAGCCTTAGCATGTGGTCTATTTTCATATATGTGCCATTTGGGCTTGAAAAGAATGTGAATTGTTTTGTATTTGGGTGGAGAGCTCTGCAGATATCTATCAGGTCAAATTGTCTAATTGTAGTGTTTAAATCTTTAGCCTCCTTGTTGAGTTTCTTTCCCAGTGATCTATCCTCCTCAGAGAGCAATGTATTGAAGTCACCTACTATAATTGTTGAGGCTGTGATTTCTTTTTTGATCTTTAGGAGTGCTTGTTTGGCATATTCTGCTGAATGCCTGTTTGGCGAGTAAATGTTTAGAATGTTTAGTGGTTCTCTATGTACTGTTCCCTTGAATGTTACATAGTGTCCATCCTTATCTCTTTTTATAGTTTTCACTTTGCGGTCAATTTTATCCGAGATTAGGATTGCAACCCCTGCTCATTTTGAACTGCTGTTTGCTTGGAATATTCTTCTCCAGCCTTTGATTCTCCGCCTATTTTTGTCTGTAATGTTAAGATGTGTCTCCTGTAGGCAGCAGATGGAGGGGTTGTGTTTTCCAAGCCAGTCTGTTAGTCTCTGTCTCTTAAAGTCTGCATTCATTCCATTGATATTCATGGTTGTTACATCTATCCGAGGACTCTGAGATGTCATTTTATCCCTCTTATGTTGGGTGTTTTACTACTTCTATTTCTTTTCCGTGGGTTGTGCATACGTTTGTTTGTGGCTCATTGTTGAATTCTTTCCATCGTTGAGCCAGTGTTATCTTGGAAGCTGTTTTCCCTTTGGTGTTTGAATGGTTGTGTTGTTAACATCAGCCCATGCACTCTCCGGCATGCAAGCCCCTCCCCCCACCCACCCAATTACAAGTAACAATATATGTAGCAAAGTGGTCAGTACCTTAACCCTAGAAATCCCTGAGATCATGAGAGGACTGCACTAACACCCATGCGGGGGCAATAAGGAGAGTGATTGTCTCCAGAGCTGGGAGAGCAGTAGCAACAAGTCTGCCCCGTAGACAAGGCAGCTGGCCAGAGAGCAATCAGCCATATGATTGTAAGAGGTACCATTAAGGTAGCAGTATGATGGAAGATATTGTGGGGATTAATCTTAGTTATCAGAACGTGTTTGGGACTCATCTCCAACTCACAAGTGTGAAGGCCTCCCTCCACCCAGAACCCTTTCCTCCAAGGCTTCTTAAATATGAGAATAAAGAATTTTTCTGCACACACTGCCTTCTCAGTCCTCAATTTCCCACACTTCAAGTTGCCAAAGATTTTGTCTTGCTTGGATACACAACCAATGAGCATGGGAGCAGCCGTCAAGAGAATTTTTAAAAAAGTATTGTATTAAGTAAATCTGCTGCACAAGATCTTTTTACAGTATTGAAAAGCAAGGATGTTTCTTTGAGGACTAAGGGGTGCCTGATCCAAAGCCATGGTGTTTTCCATAATCTCATATACACATTAAAGTTGGACAATTCATAAGGAAGCCTGAAGAAGAGGAGATTCATTTTAATTGTGCTCTTGGAGAAGGGAGTTGAAAGTACCATGCATTGCTGAAAGGACGAACCAATCTATTTTGGATGAAATCTGACCAGATGGCTACCTAGAAGAAAGGGTGGCAATATATGATCTTACATAATTTGGATATATTGTCAGGAACGGGCAGCCTCTGGAGTAAGCCATCATGCTTGGAAAAGTGTTGGCGTAGTGGAAAAGACTAGGCCTTCAAGGAAGTGGACTGAGACAGTGTCTGCAGCAGTGAGGTTCAGAACAGGAATGATTGGGAAGATGGCACAGGACCATACAGTATTTTGTTCACTTGCATATAGCGCAGTGGTCGTCTTAATGACAGGATGGCAGCTGAGAACTAATGGGAGATGGTTGTTGTTGAGATCATTGGGATGGCAGAAGAAATGCTGGGTGAGAAGTAGGGTGAGAAGTAGGGAAGCAAAATGGTCACAAATGTGACAGTGTCTGTAAACTCAATTGTTCAGGATAAGACCTCTGGGTGGCAGGAAGGGCATTAACTGAGAGGCACTCCAGGGAGAGGTCTGACTGCAGCAGTGGTTCTCAACCTTCCTAATGCCTCGGCCCTTCAATACAGTTCCTCATGTTGAGGCGACCACTGAAACCACAAAGTTGTTTTCATTGCTACCTCATCACTGCCATTTTGCTACTGTTCTGATTCGGGCCACCCCTGGAAAAGGATCATTTGACCCCAAAGGGGTTGCAAACCCCAGGTTGAGAACTGCTGGACTAGAAGATCATCTAGGATTGGAATTTTGACAGCTGAGATACACAATGTACTTAGCAGCTAAGTGCCGAGATGTCTCGTACAAAGGACCTGGGAGCTGGGTCTAATAGCAGTAGAAAGGTTGATGGCAGAGAGGCCGAATGGCAGAGCTGCTATACTGACCTTGAGTTAGACCAGCAAGCAGCACAGAGACCCTGATGTCAGAGAAGTGTTTGGGCACTGATCAAGAATTGTCTCATCATGGGATATTGTTGTTCTCAGGGTTATCGGCTGAGAAAACTTCCCTGGTTGGCCAATTACATCCTAGTTGTATCTTGTTACTTTCAAATGAATCTTTTAAAAAAACATTTTGATTGTGGTTTATCTACATAATCCAGTCATTGAAAATCTCATTAAAGAAAAGGTGTAGGAAATAGCTGGGAAAGAATGCAGGGAGTACATAAACAGACTTCCATTTAGAAGGGGCCAGCGTTTGGATTGTCCCTTTTTTTTTCTTTTCTTTTGACTTGTCAAATGATTTTTATTGGGGTCTTGTACAACTCTTATCACAGTCCATACATACATCCATTGTATCAATCACATTTGTACATTTGTTACCATCATCATTTTCAAAACATTTTCTTTTACTTGACCCCTGGGTATCAGCTTCTCATTTTTTCCCCTTCCTTTAAAATTTATAAAGTTTTATTATTTTTTCATGTCGTATATTTACCAATGTCTCCCTTCAACCACTTTTCTGTTGTCCATCCCCCTGGGAGGGGCTTATACATAGATCATATTGATCAGTTTCCCCTTTCTCTGCCCACCTTCCCCTTACCTTCCTGGTATGGCTAGTCTTATTATTGGTCCTGAGGGGTTTATCTGTTCTGGGTTCGCTGTGTTGCCAGCTCTTATCTGTACCCATGTAAATGCTCTGGTCTAGCCAGATTGGTAAGGTAGAATTGGGGTCATGATAGTTGGGGGGAGAATCGTTTAAGTACTAGAGGAAAGTTGTATGTATCGTCAGTGCTATACTGTACCCTGACTGGCTCGTCTCTTCCCTGTGACCCTTCTGTAAGGGGATGTGTAGTTGCCTATAGATAAGCTTTAGTCTCCACTCCATACTGCCCTCATTCACAATTATCAGAATTTTTATTCTGAGTCTTTGATGCCTGTTACCTGATCCTATCGACACCTCATGATCACACAGGCTAGTATGCTTTTCCATGTGGACTTTGTTGTTTCTCAGCTAGATGGCAGATAGTCTACCCTCAAGCATTTAAACCCTCAGACACTATATCTTTTGATAACCAGGCACCATCAGCTTTCTTCACCACATTTTCTTAGGCATCTACTTTTGTCTTCTGTGACCATGTAGGGAAGATGATCATTATGGAATGTCAGGTCAATAGAACAAAGTGTTCTTGCATGGAGGGAGTACTGAGATAAGGCCCAATGTCCATCTGCTACCTAAATGCTAAACCTATAAATATATGTACATAGATCTATTTCCTCCACATATAGGGATCAAAATTCATTTGGTCCCTTCCCCCAGAAAAATACACTTCTAGGACAGCACTGAAGTTACAGCTCAGGGAGAGGGGCATATCAGATCAGAGCACACAGGAGCAAATGAAGGGGGAGTGGAAATATATATATATATTTAAACCTCTATAAATGGCCTTTGCCTCCTAGTTCTTTCCTTTATTTCCTTTACTTTCTTCTTGCACTACTATCTAGTTCATCCTTCATTTTCAGTAATTCTTCCCGGTTACATTGCCCTTGATCAAGCCCTACCAGGACTCCAGCACCCTCCTTGCCATCAATTTTAGATTGCTTGTTGTTCCCTAGTCTCTACGATTGTTAACACCCACTTCTTTTCCCAGACTCTACTCTCCCATGTCCCCCGGAATCATCAGTCCAGTTGTTTTCTCCTCTGGATTGTTTATCCTGCCTATCTTATGTAGATAGACATGCAGAGACAATAACATGCACAAAAATAAGAGAAAAGCAAAGCAACAAAAGAAAACAAACCAACAACCACCAAAACAAAGCTGAGAAAAAGAAAAGCCTATAAATAGTTCAAGGTCTGTTTGTTGCCCTTTAGGAGTATTTTCCAATCAAGTCTGAAGGGACACTGTGCTCTGGCCCCAAAGTCTATTTTTGGTATTCCCTGGGAATTTCATTACTCTGGTCTCCTTGCTCTTCTGTTGCACGTCCTTAGTGTTTCGTCTGAATGTGATGGGGTCAAATCGGGCACAATTCCCACACTGTACCTCCAGTGTTGTCCTCCGTAGCAATATGTGGGTCAGTGAGTGATGCCATCCCTGTGGTCCTCTGTGTGCATTGGCTGCTCTGAGCAGGAATATAGTCCTCAAGGCTTCGTGGGCCAGCATGTGCTCCACTCCCGCTTCATTTGCTTCTGGGTGTTCTCACCAGACATGCCCCTCGCCCTGAGCTGTAACTTCAGTGCTGTCCTATGAAGTGTATTTTTCTGGGGGAAGGGGGCCAAATGAATCTTGATCCCTATGTGTAACCTGTTCCATCCCAGAAAAGCATATACCAGTGAGTGTGCTCTGAGTCTGTACAGCTAGTGGATGGAGCTGCCAAACCCAGCTGAGGAAGGGGTGAAGTACAGGAAACTGTTGAGTTCAGAAATGGTGTAGAAGTTGGGGAGTGGGAGTGGTGTATCTGACTTCCAGTTCAAAGGAATCACCATTGTGCTGATTGTGATTCACATCTATTGTGTATTACTCAAATAATTAAGCTGCACTCAAATTACATGCCTCCCCCCAAGTTATTAAAAAAGCCTGGAAAAAAATGAAACTCCTTGACAGTTTTTCTGAGTATGTATTCCTAAACAGATTATCAATAACTTGATCCTAGTAATTTGTGACTATTTTAAGATGCAGAACTTAAAGTTCTGTTCTTTAAGTATCCTAACCACATGTCACCTGTTATCTAGTCATGTGTGACCATTCCTACCAAACTGCACCCCAAAGCAAATGAGCAAGGCTTTCTGTTGTTCTTGGTAGGGCTGTATCATGAGAAATGAAAGTATACTGAGCGCAAAGTGTATATATTTATGTCCATGAAAGTATAGTGAGGGATCATCCAAGACAATGAAATTTGAGACCAGTAGTTTACAAGATTTTAAATTTCCTGCACACGGAAAAAAAAAATATATGCATATCTATATTTGGAAGTGAATGAATAATCTCATGAACCAGTGTGGTGTGATGGATTATTTTTCTATGACCTTCCTAGCCACTGTTTGTCCTTCCCACATGCAAATACGGTGTAGGAAACCACAAATACAGGATTGTGAGGGGCTGGTTTCCCCCACACTGTCAGTAGCGCCATCCAGTATGGGAATGGCCCCACTACATTCCCTAACTTTAGCAGAGGGAATCTGCAAAGCTGGTGTTCCCCGCTGGAATAGACAACACTTTGGTAAACTGGAGATGGGGTGTGGTGCATCGTCCTGCTTTGAATGTGGCTCCCCCAGGTTCTCCCCTAGCAGCTGTGCTGCCTTGGACTGTGCGCATGCGCGGTGGATTCTGTCTCCCTATGGAAGCTGGCATTCCTGACCCTCTCCTCCCGCCAAGGCACCCATCCCCCTCGTCCCTTCCCCAGTGCAGGTATTAAGTTACCTCACCTGTGAGCTCAGGGACTTGTGCTGTGATTCCCACCCACCCGGTGACGTATGTAACTACTGAATATGCATGTCTGTGGCTCCCTATAAATATCTCCAGGTAGCGCAGATGGGCTTTCTCCCGCGTCCGCTGGGAGCTCCAAGAGGGGCTGAGGTGAGCATGCTGCTATGAATTGTGTCTGCCTCCTTTATGTTCTTCTCTCCCTCTCGTCCGGGACTTGACCTTAACCTTCACTTACTAGAGCCTTAGCGGGGCCTTCGAGGCGGCAGTAACTCTGACAATCCAGATAACTTCACAATCCGCTGACTTCCAGATCACGGCGGAGAGACGCCCCGCGCACGCGCACGCGCACCTTTCCTTCGGGCCGCGTTAGGCACCTGGGGAGGCTTCGCGAACGCGCCGAGGGCGCGGCGGGCGGGCGCGCTTGGAGACGCGGACACTTGTGGCCCCCGGCGGCCGCCGTCGTTCCCAGGAGTCTCGCGGACGCGCGGAGCCGCCGCGCGCGTTGATGACGTTCTGCGGGCGCCGTGGGCCGTGGACGCTTCCCGAGACGAGTGTGAGTTCCCGGGACGCCCGAGGGGCCGGAGGAAGACGGGGGTTTTCATCTTAGGTGAGCACCTGAGCAAAGCGGGGCCCTGCGCTCGGGACGTGGCCGGGGTGGAGCTGGGGGGCAGGCGAGCGTCGATTGCCGTGGGACCAACAGGGCGAGCGCCCGTGGACCGCGGCCGGGCGGGCTGACGGTGAGGCTCGCAGGTCTGTGCGCTTGTCCCTGAGGACGGAACGCACCGGGTCAGGGACCCTTTACAGTTGCGCTGGGACTCGCCGGGAAGTGGTGAGCACGCCCGTGTGCCAAAGGCTGGTGGAGTCGTGGTTACGTTAAGGTTCTGCAATCCCCTCCATCCCCGGTCTTCCTTCTCAGCACTGAAAGAATTCGCTCGACAGAAGCACTTGTGTAAATCCGAGTACATTTTTATGAAAGAAAGGGGGGGGGGGCTCGGTCCGATAGTAAATGCTGCCTCTGGAAAGCGTTCCAGGCAGCATGGCGTGGCCGTTGGATGGTTGGAGACTGAACATTACTGCTTTGGGGGGAGCGTGAAGATCCACGTGGGAAAAAATGGGCAGAAAGAGGAGGCTGCTGAGCCCAAAGGATGCCTGAACCTAATAAGCAAGAGGAGTTCCTTAGAGAATGAGCCCTGGAAGAGGGCGCGCCTGTGCTGGCACCAGATAGATCCTGCCCTCAGTCTACTGTTTAAACGCCCCCGCCCCCGTCCATCTTCACATGGGGGGCGGGCGTGGTTGAGGATGTTGACTTTTTTTTTAACGTTTTATTAGGGGTTCATACAACGCTTATCACAATCCTTACATCAATTGTGTAAAGCACATCCTTACATTCATTGCCCTCATCATTTTAAAAACATTTGCACTCCACTTAAGCCCTGGGTATTAGGTCCTCTTTTTTTACCCTCCCTCCCTGCTCCCCCCACCCTCATGAGCCCTTGATAATTTATAAATTATTATTTTGTCATATCTTGCCCTGTCCGACTTCTCCCTTCACCCTTTTTTCTGTTGTCCGACCCCAGGGAGGAGGTCACCTGTAGATCCTTGTAATCGGTTCCCCCTTTCCAACCAAGTCTCCCTCTACCCTCCCAGAATCGCTACTCACATCACTGGTCCTGAAGGCATCATCTGCCCTGGATTTTCTGTGTTTCCAGTTCCTATCTGTACCAGTGTACATAGTGCCTGAGTTGAGGCACATGTTGCTTGTGCATAGTGTGCATGCCCAGGTTGACCTTTACCTGTATGTACATGACTTCAATCTGAGCATGCCCAGCTTTGGATTGTCCCCTTAGGTGTCTGAATTCTTTCAGCCCCCTTTATTATAGCATGGCCAGTTAATTTCCTTTAGTGTCCACATTTGGTGACTACCACGCCCCTTCAGCCCCCATTTTCACACCTGTCAGTTACAAATCGGGCTATTAACTGCCAGTTCAGCAGTTGGAAAGGACAAGTCACACCCCTGGAGAAAGAAAAGGCTTTGACTTTTGTAAACTGTTACATGTTTCCCACTTGTCAGTTACAAATCGGGGTATTAACTGCCAGGTCAGCAGTTGGAAAGGACAAGTCACACCCCCGGAGTAAGAAAAGGCTCTGACTTTTGTAAACTGTTAGTTTTGGACAGCCACAAGGGGTAGTTCTGTCCTGTCCCAAAGGGTTGCTGTATTCAGAATGCATTTGATGGCAGTGAACTGGGTTTTGGGTTTTGCTTGTGGATGACATGCCTTCTTCAGTACTCAGTGATGCATCATTTCCCTTGAGAATCACTCCTTACCATGAATTGTTTGTATGTTGTGAAGTAGAAATAGCAACTTTTCATTTATTTTTCCACTCTGCATGTGTATATCGTGTATAGTCTTTATTTTAAAAAAATCATTGTGTACCATTTATCCAGAATTCTGAATCATAGGTTGTATTTTCCATGGCATATATTTTGAGTCACTAAATAAAGGACCAGTCAACAGTATTGTGGATTTGTGTTAAGAAGAAACACATGAATAGTAATAGCAATAGCAATAATAATAGCATCTAGACCTATTGGTAATAATGTGTCACGCATAGTGTAATTTCCCATCAGCCTACAGATTTTAAATCTCCAGCCACAAGAGAATCACTGAGAGGAAGGAAGACGAGGTGCCTGGTTTGGAGATGATTTTGTCAGAAGTCTGCACAAAATTGGAGCTGATCCAGTAAACACAAAGACAGAGACTCTGCTTCAGGCAGTGTCCTAAGGAACAAAAAAAAATGATCAACCCTGAGGTGAGTTTTGCATGTTTTGTGTTTTGCGTGTTAGTGGGGGTACTTTAGAGAAACAAATCCACAAAACTCATGTATAAGAGAGTTTCATGTAAAGGTTAAGTGCACATCAAGAAAGCATCCCAACCCAGTGCTGCCCAAACCCACAAGTCTGTTAGTCCATAAGTCCAACACCAATCCACAAATACCTCCTCCATCTCACAAAACTGATGCAATGATACTGACTGCAACAGCAGGAAAGCCGAGTCAGTGAATGTGTAAGCATCTCAGTCCTGGAAAGAGTCTTTACACCTCTTTACCAGCACCCAGGGCTTCATCAGGGTAGCTCCATAAGGCTTCTCAGGGAGGTCTTGCAGGAAGTGAGCTTTGCCAGCTGAAGCAGGGAACTGGTTAAGGCAGATGCACCCTGATCCAACCATCACAAAACAGAGACCCAAGAACTTTAAAGGCGAAGCTCACAGAGCCATTTTTCCCTCCACCCTTCAATTGACTCTACTTGTGTTTATCGGCCAGGTTGGCACGATAACTACCTCACTAATGAATTTGTAGCACCCTGTATGATGCCAATTCAGTTTGTCACAAAAGCAAGTTTGGAAAAGTAGAAGCAGGAGAGAAATAAACTTCTTTCACTCAGACTTCAACGTCAACTGTGTTTAAGATTAGGAATACCACTGATTATGAGAAGAACATCAACCTTGTCTGAGTAAGTTTCTAAAGGTTATGTTACATAAAATCCTGAAGAGCAACATTCTCATAGATCAGCGGTTCTCAACCTATGGGTCGTGAGCCCTTTTGGGATCAAACGACCATGTCACAGGGATCCCCTATTAATAACAGTAGCAAAATTGCACTTAAGAGGAAGCATTGAAAATGATTTAATGGTTAAGGGTCACCACAACATGAGAAACTGTATTAAAGAGTCGCAGCATTAGGAAACTTGAGAACCACTCTCATAGATGTATCAGTCAGACTATTAGTAATAGTAGTTTAAAAATGGCACGTGGATTTGAACATGTTTCAGAATCACGATCCACCTCAGGCCCAAACTACAGATGTGTCAAGAAAATAAGTCTCTGGGATGTCGAAACTGGCAATCCCAAATCGATAGGGTAGATAGATATCTGTCTGGAGGACTGACAGTCTGCTATGTTAGCAAAGGCTGATGAACCCAGGTGATCAGGTCAGGGAGCCTACTGCTGCCTGATAAGGTGACCTTGGTAAATCCAGACCAATGACAGATTGGTGTTGCAATGGCTGAAGACCCCAAAGCGGGCGAGACAGCAAGTGCCATAGAGTGTCCAGTACTGGTGACCTTTTAGACAATGGAACAATGCTTGAGCCCATTCTTCAGAAACTATCACCTGTCTCCTTGAGGGCCTTCCCCTTTGTCGCTCCCATTTTCTTTAAGAAGCAAGACATCTTTCTCGGGGCTGGTCTCTCCTGACAACGTATCCGAAGTATATACAGCAAGGTCTGGCCATACTTGCCTCGAAGGAGCACTTTCTATGTACTTTTCCCAAGACAGATTTGTTTGCCCTTTTGGCAGCTGATGACACTTCATATTCTTGGCCAGCACCAAGCACCACAGAACGAACACATCCATTGTTCTTTGGGCTTCCTTAGTCAGTGGTCAACTCTTACATGCTTATGAGGCACTTGAAAATACCAGGGCTTGCTTCCAGCGTCTTCTGGTCCTCAAAGTAACATTCTTCCTTTGGATTACTCTAAAGCAGCGGTTCTCAACCTTTCTAAGTTGGTGACCCTTTAATACAGTTCCTGATGCTGTTGTGACCACGGTCTTAAAATTATTTTTGTTTCCACTTAATAAGTGTAATTTTGCCAGTGTTATGAATAGTCATGTAAATATCTAATAAACAGGAGGCATTTTCTTTTTTTTTTTTTCCAATCTGCATGTCTTTTATTTAATTTTTATGCCTAATTGTATTGGCTAGAGCTTGTTGTATAAGTGAATAAAAGTGGTAACACAGAACATTCTTGCTTTGTTCATGGTTTTTTTTTTTGCCCTAATCATTTTTTTCTCTTTTCTTCTTTTACATTTTATTAGGGACTCATACAACTCTTACCACAATCCATACATATACATACATCAATTGTATAAAGCACATCCATACATTCCCTGCCCCAATCATTCTCAAGGCATTTGCTCTCCACTTAAGCCCCTTGCATCAGGTCCTCTTTTTTTTTCCCTCCTCCCTCCCCATTCCCCCCTCCCCCATATGCCCTTGGTAATTTATACATCGTTATTTTGTCATATCTTGCCCTATCCGGAGTCTCCCTTCCCCCCTTCTCTGCTGTCCCTCTCCCAGGGAAGAGGTCACATGTGGATCCTTGTAATCAGTTCCCCCTTTCCAACCCACTCACCCTCCACTCTCCCAGCATCGTCCCTCACACCCTTGGTCCTGAAGGTATCATCCACCCTGGATTCCCTGTACCTCCAACCCTCATATGCACCAGTGTACAGCCAACAGGAGGCATTTTCATCACCACTTCTCCACACTGCTTCCTCCTTGTCCCTCTCCCCCCAAATCCCTTATTCTATTTGCTGACTCTGTAGGTTCATCAGTCCTGGTTTTCCTGTCTCCAAAGATTAAAAAGCATATATCAGCACTTCAAGAGGGTAACCCCCAATGACATAATACTCCGGAGGTATCCCAGAATGTGTACACTCAGTAGCCAAACAGTTCCCCTCATCTACATCTACAATGATAGGAATTTTTATCCTCGGCCTTTGATGCCTGATACCTGGTTCTATTGACACCTCATGATCACACAGGCTGGTGTGCTTCTTCCATGTGGGCTTTGTTGTTCCTCAGCTAGATGGCCACTTGTTTATCTTCAAGCCCTTAAAGACTCCAGACTCTATATCTTTTGGTAACTGGACACCATCAGCTTTCTTCACATTTGCTTATGCATCTGCTTTGTCTTCAGTGATCGTGTCAAGGTGAGCATCAGTGAATGTCAGGTTAATGGAACAAAGTGTTCTTGCATTGAGGGAGTACTGAGTAGAGGCCCAATGTCCATCTGCTACCTAAATACTAAACCTATAAATATATGTACATAGACCTAGTTCCCCCTCATCATATATAGATATGTATTTAGACCTCTATAAATGCCCTTTGCCCCCTACTTCTTTCCTCTATTTCCTTTCTTTCCCTCTTGTCCCACTATCATGTTCATCCTTCATTTTCAGTAATTCCACTTGGTTATATTGCCCTTGATCAAGGCTTACCAGACCTCCAACACCCTCCTTACCATCAATTTCAGATCTCTTGCTGTTCCCTTGTCCCTGTTGTTAACATTCAGTCCCTTTCGCCTGACTCCACTCTCCCAGGTACCCCCAGAACCATCAGTCTTGATGTTTTCTCCTCTGGGTTTTTTATCCTATCTATATTATCTAGTTAGACATGCAGAGACAATAGCATGCACAAAAATAGCATGCACAAAAAAGATGGAGCAAAACAAAGCAACAACAACCACCAAAACAAAACTGACGCTCAAAAAAATCTTATAAATAGTTCATGGTCTGTTTTTTGAATTTTAGGAATGTTTTCCAATCAGGCCTGATGAGATGCCACGCCCTGGCCCCAAAGTCTATTTTCGGTATTCCCTGGGCACCTCATTACTCTGCTCCCCTTGCTGTTCTGTTGCACGCTCTTAGTGTTTTGCGTCGGTGTGGTGAGGTAGATTGGGCACAATTCCCGCACTATGTCTCTACTGTGGTCCCCTGTAGCACTTTGGGTCAGTGAGGGACATAGTGTCTCGTGGTTGGGCTAGCCCTGTGCTCTTTTCTGTGCATTGGCTGCTCTGAGCAGGAATATAGTCCTCAAGGCTTGGTGGGCCAGGATGTGCTCCACTCCCCCTTCCTTTGTTCCAGTGTCCTCTGATCAGATATGTCCCTCTCCCTGAGCTGTAACTTCAGTGCTGTCCTCTGAAGTGAATTCTTCTGGAGTTGGGGGGGTCAAATGAATCTTGATCCCAATATGTAACCTGTTCCATTCCCACCTGTGAGTGTGGTCTGAGTCTGTACAGCTAGTGGATGGAGTTGTCAAACCCAGCTGAGGAGGGGGTTAAGTACAGGAAACTGTTGAGTTCAGAAATGGTGTAGAAGTTGGGGAGTGGGAGTGGTGTATCTGACGTCCACTTTATAGGAATCACCTTTGTGCTGACTGTGATTCACATCCATTGTGTATTGCTCAAAAATTAAGCTGCATCCAAATTAAATGGTTTACCCCAAGTTAATAAAAACTTGAGAATTTTTCTGGGTATGTATTCCTAAATAGGTTAGGAATAACTTGATCCTAGTAATTTGTGATTATTTTAAGATGCAGAACTTAAAAGTTCAGTTATTTAAATATCCTAACCACATGTCACCTGCTAGCTAGTCATGTGTGACCATTCCTACCAAACTAGACATCCAAAGCTAATGAGCAAGGCTCTCTGTTCTTGCTATGACTGTACAATGACAAATGAAAGTATACTGAGCAATATGTATACATATTTATGTATATGAAAGCATAGTGAGGGATCATCCAAGAAAATGACATTTGAGACCACTAGTTTACATGATTTTATATTTGCCTAAACACGGTAAAAATGCATATCTATATTATGGCGGGCTTTCTTCTCCCGCGTCCGCTGGGAGCTCCAAGAGGGGCTGAGGTGAAGGTGAGCATGCTGCTATGAATTGTGTCTGCCTCCTTTATGTTCTTCTCTCCCTCTCGTCCGGGACTTGACCTTAACCTTCACTTACTAGAGCCTTAGCGGGGCCTTCGAGGCGGCAGTAACTCTGACAATCCAGATAACTTCACAATCCGCTGACTTCCAGATCACGGCGGAGAGACGCCCCGCGCACGCGCACGCGCACCTTTCCTTCGGGCCGCGTTAGGCACCTGGGGAGGCTTCGCGAACGCGCCGAGGGCGCGGCGGGCGGGCGCGCTTGGAGACGCGGACACTTGTGGCCCCCGGCGGCCGCCGTCGTTCCCAGGAGTCTCGCGGACGCGCGGAGCCGCCGCGCGCGTTGATGACGTTCTGCGGGCGCCGTGGGCCGTGGACGCTTCCGGAGACGAGTGTGATTTCCCGGGACGCCCGAGGGGCCGGAGGGAGACGGGGGTTGTAATCTTAGGTGAGCACCTGAGCAAAGCGGGGCCCCTGCGCTCGGGACGTGGCCGGGGTGGAGCTGGGGGGCAGGCGAGCGTCGATTGCCGTGGGACCAACAGGGCGAGCGCCCGTGGACCGCGGCCGGGCGGGCTGACGGTGAGGCTCGCAGGTCTGTGCGCTTGTCCCTGAGGACGGAACGCACCGGGTCAGGGACCGTTAACAGTTGCGCTGGGACTCGCCGGGAAGTGGTGAGCACGCCCGTGTGCCAAAGGCTGGTGGAGTCGTGGTTACGTTAAGGTTCTGCAATCCCCTCCATCCCCGGTCTTCCTTCTCAGCACTGAAAGAATTCGCCCAGCGGAAGCACTTGTGTAAATCCAAGTACATTTTTATGAAGGAAAGGGGGGTTTCGGTCCGATAGTAAATGCTGCCTCTGGAAAGCGTTCCAGGCAGCATGGCGTGGCCGTGGGATGGTTGGAGACTGAACATTACTGCTTTGGGGGGAGCGTGAAGATCCACGTGGAAAAAATGGTCAGAAAGAGGAGGCTGCTGAGCCCAAAGAATGTTGGAACCTAATGAGCAAGAGGAGTTTCTTATAGAATGAGCCCTGGAAGAGGGCGCGCCTGTGCTGACACCAGAGCAATCCTGCCTTCAAGCTACTGTTTAACCCCCCCCACTATCAGTCCTCACTTGGGGGTGGGGGTGGTTGAGGGTGTTGGCCATTCTTAGTGCCTGATGTTGCAGGTGCATAGTGAGCATGTCCAGTTACAAATAGGGCTATTAACTGCCAGGTCAGCGGTTGGAAAGGACAAGCCATACCCCCGGAGAAAGAAAAGGCTGACTCTTGTAAACTGTTAGTCTTGGACAGCCACAAGGGGCACTTCTGTCCTGTCCCAAAGCGTCGCTGTAATCAGAATGCATTTGATGGCCGTGAACTGGGTTTTGGGTTTTGCTTGTGGATGACATGCCTTCTTCAATACTCAGTGATGTATTATTTCCCTTGAGAATCACTCCTTACCATGAATTGTTTGCATGTTGAATATCACCTTTTCATTTACTTTTCCAACTACGTGTGTATTCAGTGTCCAGCCTTCATTGTTTTTAAAGATCATTGTTTACCATTTGCGATAATTTATTGTGCCAGCCTGGCCTATAAACAAAAGTAGGATTAACTGAAGGGCAGAGGGATAAATGGCTTGTTGAGCTTCGCCTTGCTTGTTCTGTGCCTCAATTTAAAGGGGTACACTACCTGTGGGATGCCTAGCCTGTGGACTGTGTCGCTGTAAGTTGAGGTCCCTTTAAGCCCACACAATTGGAATGTTCATCTCTGGAGCTGGGGACCCGACAGTTGGTGACAGTTGGGGACCTGCCTTGCTGTTTGCTGCCTGGGTATATATAGCCCAGCGCTCTCTACAGAAGGGGACTGTCAGCTGGCGGCTCTCAAGTGTTAAAAGGACTGCTAGTGTCTCACTGCTTTATAATTTAACTGTTAAGTTCTTGTATTATCTATCTGTATATAATTTAACGGTTCATTTCTCGTATTATGTATCTATCCTTAGAAATATATTTATATGTAATTACTAGCAATCTGGTTGGTCTCTCTAGAGAACCCTGCCAACACAGCATTTATCCAGAATTTGAATCATTGGTTGTATTGTCCGTAGCATATACTTTGAGTCACTGAATAAAGGACCACTCAGTAGTATTATGGATTGATGTTAAGAAGAGACAGGAATCGTAGCAGTAATAGCAATAGTAATAACAGCCTCTAGACCTATTGGTGATATGTCACACACTGTATAATTTCCCATCAGCCTGCAGGTTTTGAGTCTCCAGCCACAAGAGAATCACTGGGAGGATGGAAGATGAGGTGCTTGGTTTGGGGATGAGTTTGACAGCAGTCTGAACAAAAGTGGCGCTGATCCAGAAAACACAAAGAGCATCTCCGCTCCAGGCAGTGTCCTAAGGACCAAAGAAAATGATCAACGCTCAGGTGACATTTGGCTTGTTTTGCTTTTTCTGGGTTCCTAATTGATTTGTAGCAGCCCGTATGATGCCAGTCCAGTTCATCAGAAAACTGCACCTTTGGAAGAGTAGAAGCAGGAGAAAAATAAACTTTCACTCAGATTTCAACATCAGCTGTGTATAAGATCAGGAATAACACTGATTATGAGGGGAACATCAACCTTGTCTGAGTAAGTTTCTTTCTAGAGGTTATCTTACATAAAATCCTGAAGAGCAACATTCTTGTAGATCAGCGGTTCTTATCCCATGTGTTGTGAGCCTTTTGGGGGTTGAAAGACCCTTTCACTGGGGTCCCCTATTCATAACTAGCAAAATTACGGTTATGAAAATAACACCACAACATGAGAACTGTATTAAAGCGTCGCAGCATTAGGACGGTTGAGAACCACTGTAATTAATGTATCAGCTAAACTATTAATAGTTTGGGTTTTTTAAAAATAATTTTATTGGGGATTCATACAACTCTTATCACAATCCACACATACCTCTATTGTGTAAAGCACAATTGTACATTCGTTGCCCTCATCATTCTCAAAACATTTGCTCTCCACTTAAGCCCTTGGTATCCGCTCATTTTTCCCCCTCCCTACCCTCTCCCCACTCCCTCATGAACCCTTCATAATTTATAAATTGTTATTTTGTCACATTTTATGCTGTCCTACATCTCCCTTCACTCTTTTTAAAGAAATCATTCTGTTAGGGCCACATACAACTCTTATCACAATCCATCCATACATCATTTGTGTAAAGCACATTTGTACATTCATTGCCTTCATCTCAAAACATTTGCTCTCCACGTAAGCCCCTGCTATCAGCCTCTCATTTTCCCCCATCCTTACGCGTTCCTCCTTCCCTCACAAACCCTTGATAATTTATAAATGATCAGTTTTCTTCACTACACTTGCTTATGCACAAATTTGTTTCCAGTGATCATGTTGAGAAATGAGCATCATGGGATGCCAGTTTAATAAAACACAGTGTTCTTGTATTGAGAGAATACTTGAGTGGAAGCCCAATGTCCAATGCTACCTTAATATTAAACCCATAAATATATGCACATAGAAGTATTTCCACATCCTCATGTATAAATATATTTACATATGTACATGCGTTTATTTAGAGCTATCTATATTACCTATCCTCCTAGCTCTTTCCTCTACTTCCTTTTACCTTCATCTTGTCCCACTATCATGTTCAGTCTTCATTTGGGTTTCAGTAATTCCTCTCAGTTACACTTGGTCACATCCTACCAGGCCTCCTACACCCTCCTCACCACAGATTTGTATCACTTGTTCCCTTGTCCTTGGGTTTAACACCACTTCCTTTCCTCCCACCTCCCCCTCTACCATGCCCCCCCCAGAACTGTTGGTCCAGTTGTTTACTCCTGATTGTTCATCCAGCCTATCTTATTTAGACAGACCTGTGGAGATAATAACATGCACAAAAACAAAAGAGAGCAAAAACAAGCAATAAAACAAATCAACAAGCCAGTGACAAATAGCAAAACACAAGAACAAGAAGGAAAAGCTTGTAGTTAGTTTAAGGACTGTTTGTTGGCCTTTAGGAGTGTTTTCCCGTCCAGTCTGATGGGATGCCAAGACATGGACCCAAAGTATATTTTTGTTATTCCCTGAGGACTTTGTTGTGCTGTTCCTCTTGTTCTGTTCCACATCCTTAGTGTTTTGTCTCCGTGTGCTGGGATCACATCGGGTGGAATTCCTACACTGTGTCCCCAGTTTGTCCCCTGTAGGACTATGTTGTGACTCATAGTGGGGCTGGCCATGTGGTCTTCTTTGTGGATTGACTGCTCTGAGCAGGAATTTCTTCATCCTTCACCCATTTTTCTATTGTTGACCCCCAGGGAGGAGGTTATATGTAGTTCCTTATAATCGGTTCCCCCTTCCACTCAACCCTCCCTCCATCCTCCTGGTATAGTCACTCTCCGCACTGGTCCTGAAGAGGTCATCTGTCCTGGATTCCCTGTTTCTGTTTCCTATCTGTACCAGTGTACATCCTCTGTCTAGCCAGATTTGTAAGGTAGAATTGGGATCATGATAGTGGGGAGGGAGGAAGCATTTAGGACCTAGAGGAAAGTTGTATGTTTCACCATTGCTACACTGCCCCTGACTGGCTCATCTCTTCCTTGCGACCCTTCCATAAGGGGATTTCCAGTTGCCTACACATGGGCTTTGGGTCCCCAAACTGTTAGCCAACCTATTAGTGTTAGTAGTTTAAAAATGGCAGGGGGATTCCAACATGTTTCAGGTAGGAAAGAGAATCACTATCAACCTCAGGCCCAAACTAGACATGTGAAGGAAATAAGTCTCTAGGATGTCGAAACTGGCAATCCCAAATCCCTAGGGTAGGTAGATATCCGTCTGGAGGATTTTCTTCACTGCTGTGTTAGTAAAGTCTGATGAACCCAGGTGATCAGGTCAGGTAGCCTACTGCTGCCTAATAAGGGGAAGTTGGTAAATCCAGACGAATGACAGATTGCTGTTGCAATGGTTGAAGACCCCAAAGTGGGCGAGACAGCAGGCTGCTGGCTCACAATGCTGTTGTCAGGTGCCACAGAGTTTGTCCTGTACTAGTGACCTTATGGATAATGGAACAATCCTATGCTTGAGCCCATTCTTGCAGAAACTATCATCCTGTCCCCCTTAATGGCCTTCCCTTCTCCCTCCCATTTACTTTAAGAAGCACGACATCTTTCTCTGGGGACTGGTCTCTCCTGACAACGTATCCGAAGTATATACGGCAAGGTCTGGCCATACTTGCCTCGAAGGAGCACTCTCTTCTATGAATTTTTCCCAAGACAGATTTGTTTGCCCTTTTGGCAATTGATGACACTTCATATTCTTGACCAGCACCAAGCACCACAGTACCAACACATCCCTTGTTCTTTGGGCTTCCTTAGTCAACGCCAACTCTTACATGCTTATGAAGCACTTGAAAATACCAGGGCTTGCTTCCAGCGTCTTCTGGTCCTCAAAGTAACATTCTTGCTTTGGATTACTCTAAAGTGGTTCTCAACCTTCCTAATTCCGTGACCCTTAAATACAGTTCCTAATGTTGTGGTGACTCCAGCCATAAGATTATTTTTGTTGGCACTTAATAAGTGTAATTTTGCCAGTGTTATGAATTGTCATGTAAATTTCTAATAAACAGGAGGCATTTTCATTGTTACAAATTGAATATAAACATAAAGCACAGTGATTAATTACAAAACAATAAGTCATTTTATATTGTGAAATATGTGAGTTTATCGATTGTCTTCGGCCACCCCTGTGAAAGCTTTGTTCGATCCCCACAGGGGTTGAGACCTGCAGGTTGAGACCCATTTCTCCAAAGGGTTCATGCAATAGGTCTTTGAATCTCTTGCCTGCTGCTTTCATATTAACAATTGAAAAAAACAAAACAGACAACTTTCTGTTTCCTTGAAAGTGTTGACTTCGTAGGCCAACACAGCCACTTCCCTGCCTGAGCCAGAGTAGAATGCTCACAGTGGCCAAGCAATTACTACAGAAGTAGAACAGGCCCTAGGGCAGAGCCGATGGTGACCGATGGCAGCACCATTAGGAACTTGTAATTGGAAGGCTTTTAAGATGGCCAACAACTATCTGACTTGCTGTTGACAAGAGTGCTCTGTACTGAAGAAGGAAAACCCTCGCTCGATGATGCTTTCATTTTTGTTTTTTAATAAAAAATCAAATCATTCCGTATTTAAATCATGTCCAGCAGAATTGTACATTTGCTACCACAATCCGTTTCCAAACTTTTTTTTACATTGACCCCTTGACAACATCACCACTTCTCCCCACTGCTTCCTCCTTGTCCCCCTCCCCCCAAATCCCTTATTCTATTTGCTGACTCTATAGGTTCATCAGTTCTGGTTTTCCTGACTGCAAAGATTAAAAAGCATATATCAGCACTTCAAGAGGGTAACCCCCAATGACATAATACTCCGGAGGTATCCCAGAATGTGTACACTCAGTAACCAAACAATACTACAGCCCAAGCACATGATTTTTCATAAACAGATCAGGTCCAGGAAAGTGCTGAAAATGTTCACTTCTTCAAGTCAAGTTTCTGCCCTTGACATTGTATACTCAACTTATCAATGCACTACCTTTAAGGACCGCTCTTCTCTTTCCCTCAATTGTGGAAAGGGAGTTGACCAAAGATCTGTTTCCTGTATACTTCCACCAGTGAATATTGGGCTCCCTCTGTCCTTGTTCTGCGAACCAGACTCTCAGAATTTAGGCTCTGATCCCAATCCCGCCCTTCAATTTTGGATTGTACACTTCACAGTCCTTTGGTGGCTGATGGTGTGTTGCTTTTTCCTTGTGGACTTCCTTGACATCTCACTTAGATGGCTGATTGTTTGGAGATGAACCTTTCATATCCATGGGTGATCTTATCTGATAGTGCCGCACCATCTCATTTCTTCAACACAGGTCTTCAATAGCACTGCCTCCTCCGTGTTCCCTTCCAGAGACGAGGACCTTAAAGGGCCATGATGCGCATGCTTACTTATGCTAGTCTTGAGCATAACCTCGCCTTCCTGATCAAGTTTTACCTGGGCCCTCGCAGTGGATTAGCGCACCTAGAAGAGAGGCAGAGTGCTGTGTGAGGAATGACTCGTTTAAGAACTGACAGAATAGGTTGAAGAGTTGAGATGACTGAGCTCCATCTCAAAGCATTGACCCTGAACTGCCCGGGAGAGTTAGCGCCAATGACCTTACAAAGGTTCTGATAATGTGGGTCCTGGTGAAACTCCAACAGTTTTTCACCATGTCCTGTTCACTTTGTACTGTAACATGTAAGGACTTGTGTCACGTGTGTGGGTGTACTGGGCACACTTTTCACTGTCACAAGGTTTTGCATTTACTAACAGACATTTGGAAAGAAATACACAGAAGCAGGCCTAGGTGGTGCATGCAGCCTGCACTGCAGAGAACTGAGCAATGAAATGTCCTTACATCTCTTCCATGTCACCACATGAAAAGTGCTTCATTTGTGGGATATGGAAAGGCTTTTCCCTCAAATCTACGTCAGACCTAGACACTGCTTGCAGCACATGGTCAACGAGGACAGCACACTGAGAGGGGAGCTGCCTAGAAGTTACCTCCCTGAGGCATCAGCATCCAGAGCCATCAGACTGTTGTCTGTTGCACCATCAGTGGAGCTGACAGCCCACTGATAAGGATCCTGATGGTTTCCATGGAGAGCCCACAAAATACATGAGACCAGCTCAAAGACAACCAAGATTGGGCTGCCATTCCTGAATCTTGGGTCTGCCCATTGTGTCACATGTGTACCCCTTATCCTTCCTCTTCCTGCTCCTTGTACACCCCGTAGATGGTGCCCGTCATTGCTGTATTGCGTATGAAACAGCCCCTTTCTGTGACGTGTGTTTATCTGTAATCAGGCGGGCTTGCTTGGCACAAGGGATATATAAGCATTGGTCAGAGATAGACCCTCTACAACTCTCTTCTAGGATCTGCTGCTGAGGTCCTGGGCATTCCAGAGATGAGCATACTACCATGAAATGTGTCTGACTCCGTTTTTTTTTTAGCCATCTGTCTTACTCGCTATGATTTCACTATAATCTTTATATATACTCGCTGTGCAATTGTGCCTATGGACTCAGGATACTATCAAAAGGCTGGTTACTGTCACCTTCGTTGAATGCAATCCTTTTACAGAAATCTGTGACACCCAGCGATGTGGCTGTAAAGTTCACCTGGGAGGAGTGGCAGCTCCTGGACCCTGCTCAGAAGACCCTCTATCAGGATGTGATGTTGGAGACCTACCGCCACCTGGTGGCCATCGGTGAGGAGAGCTCTCTAGTGATTGGCCTTGTCTTTGTCTTTATTTGGGGTTATGGTGCTCTCCAAGTGGCAGTATGTGTCCACAAACCTAAAGTCGATTTTGGTGTGTCTAAGATTCTGTGATTTCTCACGGACAGGTTATCAAGTTAGCCATCATGATGCGTTCTCTTGGTTGGAACGGGGAGAACCACCAGGATTTGTATTAGAAAAAAGCTGTGTTGGAATGTGTTCAGGTGAGTTAGCTGAAAACACTCATGCAGAACGATTGTGTTTTGGTGTCAGGGGCTCCCTAACACGTGAATATTTTCTCAGAAGCGACTTTGTGATTGGGATAAAAAGGCTGACAGAAGGGTACAGTGGTTCCTAGTCCCCAGTCAGGACTGAGAGAGAATGTATTTTCCAATGGGTCTATATAATGGAACTTACAGATCTTTCAGAAAGCTTGCACGTCATACATATTACATAATGTATAATGTAAGCAGGTAACTTAATAAACAAGTAGTGACATGAGTCATTGACCTTTCTACAATTGACCTCAATGTCCTTGAGCCTTCCCCAGGGGTTTGCTACATTTATGGTGGTTGGTTACAAGCCTGCTTATTCTTATTTACAGAAAACCTCGAGGCACAGAGAATAGCCAGACCCCTGAGTGCTTCATCTTATATGGCAGCTCCTCAATGAAAGTTCCTTTGTGGGTGCTTATTGGAGGGATTGTGGCCAGTCCTGAGAATGTATAGTAAGACTTACTTAGATCTCATAATGGTGAGGGTCTTCTGCCAGCAGAGTAGGCTATCCAGCCCCGTAGTTATGAACATGCGTGATTTAGGTGCATTGCATTCTCATCCAGTCCCTCGGTTGACCACAATTGCCTCTTTTATATTATGTTCCAAATTGGAAAGGGCTGCATAGGTGGTGTGAGTTTCCTCCAGAAGCCGAAGCTTTCTGCAGGCACAGCAAGCAGTTACCAGGACCAAAGGGGTGACTGGAAGCCAAACAGTTGACACAAAGATAAAGCTTTGTGATAGACTGTAGATCCAGGCTCCTGATCCCAAGTCCTCTGAGCGATCTACCAATTGTTTGATGGTAAATTATAGAGACATGAGACAAGATAAGGCATGCAATTGCTCACCTGCCAGACAGCTTTAATCTCCGCATCCAGTTCCATGCAGACAACAAACATATTTCCAATGATGGATTATATCTACTTAGGGGACGTGCAAGCCCCACTAATGACATGTGTAACAGGAAGGGGTTATTACCATAAGCATATGTGCAGTAGGAGAGGAGCTTGGCATGTACATGCAATAGGAAGGACAGGGATGTGTACACTACGGGCACACATGTAACAAGATTGGTGAGCTCTAAAGTCAAGTTGTCAGTATAACCTTGCTCCTCCCTGAGTTGATTAATCCACTGTCCTTAACAGGGAGTGGGCCCCACCTAGGGTAGGAGAGACTATGGCATCTGATTTCTCTAGATGGCTGATAGCCTTTAAGCAGTTCACCTCCAAATATATAGCCATGGAGCAGGTCTTAGCAAGCAGCACCTTAGGTTTCCATACAGTACGGAGGGACAACCTGAGGAATGACGTTTCTGTGTCGAGCATCTGACGAGATGTTTCCCTCATAACCCTGCAAATGGTTTCTAATTGAGGATCAGTTACACTGAATTTGTAATCTTCCAATAACACTTTAGCATCAGTTGCTGCTGCAGGTCCATAATTTGGAAACCGTTGGTTGTAGCTCAGCCCTCCTGTTCACCGTCCCCCTATGTCCGTGTGGCGTGTTTGACAGTCCTAGAGTGTTTGTGGTGACAGTAGCCATGGTGGGAAAGTCCTGAGTCTTAGAAAGGCAGCACTTGCTTTGCTCATGAATCAGCGATGTTTCTGACCATGTCTGCTGCAGCAGGCCCGGTCTCTCTGATGTCTCTGATAACGTGTGCTATGGGAGGCAAGTTCTCTGGTCATCTTAGTGTCCCCCGTGCCATGCCATGGGTGTCCTCTCTTCCTGGGCCACCTGCTCTGAGGAACCCTTCACTTGCATTCTCTTTCACCTGGGAACACATAAACAATAAGCCTTTTGGGCTGTAAGAAGCTGGAGACAGAATTATTGTTAGGGGAACTCTGAAGTTTTGTCTTTTCCTTGGCTGCATTTGCTGGGGAGGATCCTCTACTCTCCTCACCCTATGGAACCATAAACAGCCCCTCCCTTTGGGCTGTTAGCAAACCGGGATCCCAACTGCGATTTTTCATCTTTCCACCAAATCTTTTCCTGCAGAGAAAGAAAATCTATTTACCATTAAGGCTTGTATGCACTCTAGGAGGATGCAAGCTCCCTAATTACAGGTGGCCCATACTTTACACAATGGGCTGTGCCCTAACCCTAAAGTTCCCTGAGTATACAGGAGGAGTCACCTAACACCATCGTCCTGGGCAGGTATGGGGGCGTGGCTGCCTTCAGAGGCCAGACAGCAGTAACACTTATGTGGCTCTCTAGTAAAGCTGCCAAATAGGGATAAATGAGCCATGTGCTTCTGAGAGGTAACCATACGGTAGCACTATTGTGAGAGGGTAGAGTGGGGAATAATATTAATTATGAGAATGAATAGGTGAAGGCCTCCCTCCACCCCAGAAACCCAGCTGCCAGACTTCTTACTATGTGGGAATAGAGGAGTCATCTGTGGACACCCTCTTCTCCTTCTTTGCTTCCCACACGCTAGTACTGAGAGTTTACAGACCTGCTTCCCCAGGGAATTGCGCACAGGCTCTCTCTCCACTGAGCATGCAAGTCTCTTGATGGGACGCACTCAGTTGTATCCTTTCAGGCACCTGGACCCTCTGACTCAGGGTCTTGATGATGCTGCGTCTCTGCCAGTTCTTTGGTGTTACAGCTCTGTCTTATGGATCAGGCTTGGATTTGCACTCACTTCACTTTTGTTACCTAACTTTGTTTCTATGTTACTAACTTTTACTTTTCCACTTGTGTGCATTATGGGCAAGTAACATTTAACACGGTATATTCTTTACATTCATATAATTGCGACTGAAGATCTAACTTAGAAGGATACATTTTCTGAAAAGCCATTATGGCAAATCAACCTGAGGGAAAGATTCATTATTCCCTTCTTTCCTAGAAATCTGGAAAGCCCATGACCATGTGCTTGGATGCACACGACAAGGAAGAGGAGTGGACAGAATGGCACAGTGCTGCGAACATGATGCCTTAGAAAGTGTTCATCAGCACCAAAATAATGTTTCTATTGCGAAAAGTCATGGGACATTTCACTTACGTGAAGAAACTGTGAAACCAATTTTAACTTTACACACAGTCAACCAGAGAAGACACAATAAAATAGAGGAGTATATTATGCTTGATGTAGGTGACAAAACCTTTCTCTCTGCTGACCAAGAGCAATTTTGTGCTGAAATGAAATTTCTTGAGTCTAAAAAATGTAATTGGATTAAATTACAATGCAGTAAGCATCAGAGGAAGAAGAACAATTCCAGTATTCAGCAGGGAATTCATAATGGAGAGAAACACCATGTGTGCACTTACTGTGGAAAAGGGTATTCACGAAAGGGGAAACTCGTCATCCATGAGCGAACTCATACTGCTGAGAAACCCCATATATGTGCTGATTGTGGAAAAGGCTTCATAGGGAAGAGAATGCTTAGTCTCCATCAGCGAATTCATACTGGTGAGAAACCCTACACATGTGATCAGTGTGGAAAAGGGTTCACCAGGAAAAGTACTCTCAGTAATCATCATCGAATCCATAGTGGAGTGATGCCCCATGTATGTAGTGATTGTGGAAAAGGCTTCTCAGGGAAGAAAATGCTTATTCGCCATCAGCGAACGCACACTGGTAAGAAATCCCATATATGTACTGATTGTGGAAAAAGCTTATCAGGGAAGAAAAGCCTTAAGATTCATCAACTAATCCATACTGGTGAGAAACCACATGTATGTAGTGAATGTGGCAAACGCTTCGCTCATAAAGGAAATCTCCATATTCATCTGCGAATTCATACTGGAATCAAACCCTATGTCTGTGGTGAGTGTGGTAAAGCTTACAGCCAAAAGGCATGTCTTACAGCACATGAGCGATTTCACACGGGAAAGAATCCCTTTCCATGCAATCAATGTGGAAAATCTTATACCCAGAAGTCAGCACTCAATAAACATCTAAAAGTTCACAAAGAGAAACCCTTTCACTGCAGTGAGTGCGACAAAGCTTTCAAAACCCAGGAAGAGCTCCTGTCTCATCAAGGATATGATCTAGGACAGTTTACCTATAGGTGCAATGAGTGCGGGATAACATTTACCTGTATCTCCACGTTTTCTTCACATAAGGAAACCCACAAAAGTAGAAAAGCTTTCAATTCAGACAAGGTGGGAAAGCTCTCCACAGGGAGTCAGGTGTCATCACACACGAGTGATCGCATGCAGAAGGAAAGCCCTGGCAATAGAGTGGCTTCTCCTGTGTCAGTAAACACCAGTGGGGTCCTCATGAATGAGAATGACCTTCATGTGGGAGGGCCTTTGGCCAGAATGGAATCAAGTGACAACCGTGGATTTGTACAGCAGAGAATTCCTCAGAATACAGTGAATGTGGTGACAGTGCCTTTGAATCCCGTGACGGTGGTAGTTCCCCCAGTGACTGAATACAATTTAATTATTTATAAGCCATAGGACAAACTGATACATTAGTGGGACAAGAATAGAGCAAAATATCTACCTCATTATGGCTACAAAGTATATCCGGTGGCAAATAAGGAATATAGAGGCTTGGAAATTCGAATACATATGTACATACCAAAATTAAAGAACACTACCCAAAGCATATAGTTGATTGCCTTGTATCAATAAACTGAATGAGAATCTGAGTTCATGTCATAAATAAGTAATGTGAATTTCAAAATAAATGGATAATTGCTATCTGGAATGTTGTTTCACCATAGTTCCTAATCAAGTCAGTTCTCACTCATTGTAACCCTACCTGGTATAATTGAGAAGTTACTTACAAGAGAAACCCTACAGGGTAATAATACTGGATTGTTGGGATTATTCACACACTTTCGCTGAGGTTTCCCAGGTCAGTATAAAGGAATAATTGAAATGCAGAATTTCCAATAATGGGTTTTAAACTCATGGCTCTGAGCATGAAGTCATGAATGAAGAAGAAACATACCATGCCTTATTGGAGAAAGCTTGGAATTATACTGGAATATATTTAAGTGGAATTTTCATAACCCCAGCTAATTTAATCAAAGGATAATGCGATGTTTATATTAGGTTAAAAGGAAAAGGGTACATTGTGACAATGGTTTGCTTATGAGAAAATCAGAGAAGACAAGCCGGCCAGGGTGGGCTGTAGCAATGATGAAAAATACAACTTTCCTCTAGTTCCTAAATCTCCCCCCACCCCCCATTATTAAGATCCCAATTCTACCTTGTAACTCTGGCTAGACCAGAGGATGTATACTTTTACATATAGGAACTGGAAACGGGATTCAGGGCGGATGATCCCTTCAGGACCAGTGGTGTGAGTGGCGATACTGGGAGGGTAGGAAGGAGGGTGGGTCGGAAAGGGGGAACTGATTACATGGATCTACATGTGATCGCTCCTTGGAAAACAGACAACAGAAAAGTGGGTGAAGGAAGACAGCAGACAGGGTAAGATATGACATAATTTATAAATCATCAGGGGTTCATGGGAGGAAGGAGGAAAAATGAGCTGATGCCAGGGGCTCAAGTAGAAAGCAAATATTAAAGAAAAAAAATAGAAAGCAAATATTTTGAGAATGATGGCAACCAATGTACAAAGGTTCTTGACACGATGTACAGATGGATTGTGATGAGTCGTATGAGCCCCTAGTAAAATGATTTTGAAATAATAAAATAGTCACAAATAGTGCCATGAAGTTATTTCTAATCTATTAAATACATATTCATAAAAGCTGCTAAGGAGGTTTTAATAATGGGGGGGAGGCATGTAATTTGGGTGCAGCATAATTATTTGAGTAATACACAATGGATGAGAAACACAATCAGCACAACGGTGATTCCAATGAAGTGGAGGTTAGATACACCACTCCACAACTTCTACACCATTGCTGAACTCAACAATTTCCTGTACTTCACGCCCTCCTCAACTGGATTTGACAACTTCATCCACTAACTCTGCTCACTCAGACCACACAAGTATATGTTTGTCTGGGATGGAACAGGTTACATATTGGTATAAAGATTCATTTGGCCCCCTGTCCCCAGAAGAATTCACTTCAGAGGACAGTACTGAAGTTTCAGCTCAGAGAAAGGGACATGTCTGCTATGAGCACATGGGAGCAAATGAAGAGGGAGTGGAGCACATCCTGGCCCACCAAGCCCTGAGGATATTCCTGCTCAGAGCAGCCAATGCACAGAGAGAAGCCGCACCAGGAGACACAACTTCCCTCACTGACCCATTACTGCTACGGGGGACAACGCTGGAGACGGCGTGGGAATTGAGCCCCATCAGACCCTACCACACCAAGGCAAAACACTAAGGGTGTGCAACAGAACACCAAAAGAAAAGTTATGAAATCCCCTTGTAGTACCAGAAATAGACTTTGGGGCCAGGGTGTGTCATCCCATTAGGCTTCAGTGGAAAACACTCCTAAAGGTCAACAGACAGACATTTAACTACCTACAGGCTTTTTTTTAAAGTCAGTTTTGTTTTAGTTGTTACTCTTTTTGTGTCTTTTGTTGCTTTGTTTTGATCTGTCTTATTTTTGTGCATGTTATTGTCTCTGCAAGCCTAGATAAGATAGGTGGGATGAACAATCCAGAGGAAAAAACAACTGGACTGATGGTTCCGGGAGTACATGGGAGAGGGTATTGGGGGAAAGGAAGTTGATGTTAAAACAAACCCAGGGACATGGGAACAACAAGTAATCTAAAATCGATGGCAAGGAGAGTATAGGAGGCCTGGTAGGATTTGATCAAGGACAAGGTAACCGAGAGGAATTACTGAAAATAGAGGATGAACATGAGAGTGGGACAAGAGGAAAGAGAAGGAAATAGAGGAAAGAACTAGGAAGCAACGGGCATTTATAGAGGTCTAAGTACAGGCATATAATATATATGATGAGGGGCAAATAGATCTAGGCACATATTTATAGGTTTAGTATTAAGGTTGCAGATGAACATTGGGCTTCTACTCAGTACTCCCTCAACGAAAGAACATTTTCTTCTATTAACCTGTCATTCCATGATGCTCACCTTCCTGACAAGATCACTGAAGACAACACTGGGTACAAAGCAAATGTGGTGAAGAAAACTGATGGTTCCTGACTATCAAAAGATACAGAGTCTGGGGTCTTAAAGGCTTTATCTAGCTAGAAGCAACAAAGTCCACATGGAAGAAGTATACTAGCCTGTGTGATCATGAGGCGTTGTTAGGATCAGGTATCAGGCATGAAAAACCCAGAACAAAAATTCCTATCATTGTGAATCAGGGGGAACGGGGAGTGGAGACCCAAAGCTCATCTATAGGCAACTGGACATCCCCTTACAGAAGGGTCACGGGGGAGTCACAAGCCAGTCAGTGTGCAGTATATCACTGATGAAACATACAACTTTCCTCTAGTTCTTTAATGCTTCTTCTCCCCAACGATCATGACCCCAATTCTATCTTACAAATATGTCTAGACCAGACAGGTACAGAGATAGAGGTAAGAGTTGGAAACAACCCAAAACACATAAACCCTCCAGGACCCATTTTGAGAGTAGACAGACTAGGAAGGTGAGGAAAAGGTGAGGTGAAAGGAGAAACTGATTAGAATGATCTGTATATAACCCCCTCCCAGGGGGATGGACAACAGAAAAGTGGGTTAAGGAAGACATAAATATAAGACTTTAAAAGATAATTTAGAAATTCTCAACAGTTCATGAAGGAGGGGAAAAAAGAAAAGGTGATCGCAAGGAGTCAAGTAAAAGGAAATATTTTGAGAATGATGAAGGCAACAAATGTACAAATGTGGTTGACAATGGATGGATGGATGGATGAATTGTGATGAGTTGTACAAGCCTCCAATAAATTCATGTAAAAAAAATGAAATGAGACAGCCCAACACCTGGCCCCTTCTAACTGGAAGTCTCTATGTTCTGCCTGCCATGGTTCCCAGCTATTTCCTTAACCTTTTCTTTAATGAGATTTTCAATGACTGGATTATATAAACCAGTACTCTTTGTCTTCAGTGACCGTTAATGAAGGAATGCATCGACCTTCAGTACAGTGCCTCATGTTGCGGTGACCTCCCTACAACCATAAAATTATTTTCATTGCTACTTCATAACTGTCACTTTGACACTTATGGACTTAAATCTGGACAGGGCTGCGATGTTTGCATGATATATATAATTATGTATCTCTTACACATAGGATCACTGGATGTTCCTTTAGCCAAACCAGGCTGACACACCTATGAAATGCCATGGGAAATCCAAGGGTAAAAGTGATTAAACTTCTGGGGTGTGAAACCTCCTGAGCTCAATCCACATGTTGTTTTACCAGTAAACTAGGGAAAGATGAACACCTTTGAGATTAGGGAGGAAATCTCCCCAATTCTTTTACCTAAAACAATAAAGTCACATACAGGAACTCTCAAATCTCAACTAAAACCATGAAGGAATGTATGATCAATCCTTGGTGAGACAGGACAGGACACTAAAATGAGTTTTATAGAATGGTTAAGTACTTTCAAAGAAGTCCTTAGGCCAAGCGTTTATGGTTAAAACAATTTATTCTTCTGCTAACCTAAAAGGCTGTGGTTTGAGTGCACTTGGATGTAGCTGAAAAGAAATTCCTGGTGAAGCACTCACAAACAAATCAGCCACGGAAACCTGAGTTCTAATCCTACAGCTTGGGGCCCAAGAGTAGGAATCAACTCAATAGTAATGACACTGATTTTCTCAGACCCAAAGCCATTGTCACAATGTCCCCTCTTCTTTTACCCTGATATAAATACTGCATTATCCTTTGATTAGTTGGGGTTATGAAGATTCCACTTAAATATACTCCAGTAAAACTCCAAGCTCTCTCCAATAAAGTATGTTTCTTCTTCATTCATGACTTCATGCTCAGAGCCAGGAAACCAGGCCAAGTTCAAAGACACTAAGTGATAAATATTCCTTAGTCCCGAGTAGGTAATAGAAGACTGACTACTGGATCATCGGTCCTTCTGTTCTAATAATAAAGTTCTAAAACTCATTGTGGAAATTCTGCATTTCAATTATTCCTTTATTGAACTCAGCGAAAGTGTGGGAATAATCCCAACAATCCAGTATTATGACACTGTAGGGATCCTCTTGTAAGTAAATACTCATTTATACCAGATGGGGTTACAATGAGTCAGAATTGACTTCATAGGAACTAACATGCGCCAACATTTCAGATAGCAATTACCATTCATTTTGAAATTCACATTATCTATGACATGAATTTAGAGTTTCATTCAATTTATTGATCAACTTAAGCTTTTGGGTTACAGTCCAATTACTTTTAATATGTGCATATGGATTGGTGGAATTTCCCAACCTCTATATTCCTGATTTGCCACAGGATATACTTTGTACCCATAGAATGAGGTAGATATTTTGCTCTATTCTCTCATCCTGTTAATGTATCAGTTTGTCCTATTGGTTTATAAATAATCAAATTATAATTAGACACTGGAGAAGTACCACAGTCACAGGATTCAAAGGACCTGCCACATTCACTGTATTCTGAGGAATTCTCTGCTGTACAAATCCACGGTTGTCACTTGATTCCATTCTGGCCAAAGGCCCTCCCACATGAAGGTCATCCTTATTCATGAGGACCCCACTGGTGTTTACTGACACAGGAGAAGCCACTCTATTGCCAGGGCTTTCCTTCTGCATGCGATCACTCGTGTGTGATGACACCTGACTCCCTGTGGAGAGCTTTCCCACCTTGTCTGAATTGAAAGCTTTTCTACTTTTGTGGGTTTCCTTATGTGAAGAAAACGTGGAGATACAGGTAAACGTTATCCCGCACTCATTGCACCTATAGGTAAACTGTCCTAGATCATATCCTTGATGAGACAGGAGCTCTTCCTGGGTTTTGAAAGCTTTGTCGCACTCACTGCAGTGAAAGGGTTTCTCTTTGTGAACTTTTAGGTGTTGATTGAGTGCTGACTTCTGGGTATAAGATTTTCCACATTGATTGCATGGAAAGGGATTCTTTCCTGTGTGAAATCGCTCATGTGCTGTAAGACATGCCTTTTGGCTGTAAGCTGTACCACACTCACCACAGACATGGGGTTTGATTCCGGTATGAACTCGCAGATGAATTCGGAGAGTTCCTTTCTCAGTGAAGCATTTGCCTCATTCGTTACATACATGTGGTTTCTCACCACTATGAATTCGTTGTTGACGCATAAGGCTTTTCTTCCGTGAGAAGCCTTTTCCACAATCAGTACATATATGGGATTTCTTACCAGTATGCATTCGCTGATAGCGAATAAGCATTTTCTTCCCTGAGAAGCCTTTTCCACAATCACTACATACATGGGGCATCACTCCACTATGGATTCGATGATGATTACTGAGAGTACTTTTCCTGGTGAACCCTTTTTCACACTGATTACACCAGTATGAATTCGCTGATGGAGAATAAGCCTTGTCTTCCTTACAAAACCTTTTCCACAATCAGTACATATATGGGGTTTTGCTCTATTGTGAATCAGTTTTTGGATTCTGAGAGCACTCTTCAAGACAAAGCCTTTCCCACACTCACTGCATACATAGGGCTTCTCACCTGTATGAGTTCGCTCATGAACAGTGAGAGAAGGTTTATTGTTGAAGCCTTTGTCACACTGACTACACCAATAGGGTTTCTCCCCTGTATGGATTTCATCGGGGAACACCAGCTTTGCAGATTCCCTCCGCTAAAATTAGGGAATATAGTCAGGGCCATTTCCACCCTGGATGGTGATATTGACCCTGTATGGGGGAAGCCAACCCCTCACAATCCTGTATTTGTGGTTTCCTACACCGTATTTGCATGTGGGAAGGACAAACAGTGGCTAGGAAGGTCATAGAAAAAAATTCCATCACACCACACTGGTTCATGAGATTATTCATTCACTTCCAAATATAGATATGCATATATATTTATTCCATGTGTAGGCAAATATAAAATCTTGTAAACTAGGGGTCTCAAATTTCATTTTCTTGGATGATCTCTCACTATACTTTCATATACATAAATATATACACTTATTTCTCAGTATACAGTCATAGCAAGAACAATAGAAAGCCTTGCTCATTAGCTTTCATGTCCAGTTTGGTAGGAATGGTCACACATGACTAGCTAGCAGGTGACATGTGGTTAGGTTACTTAAATATCTGAACTTTGAAGTTCTGCATCTTAAAATAGTCACAAATTACTAGGATCAAGTTATTGCTAAACTATTTAGGAATACATACTCAGAAAAACTCAAGGAATTTTTAATAACTTGGGGGGAACCATGTAATTTGGGTGCAGCTTAATTATTTGAGTAATACACAGTGGATGAGAATCACAATCAACACAAAGGTGATTCCTATGAAGTGCAGGTCAGATACACCACTACCACTCCCCAACATCTACACCACTTCTGAATTCAACAGTTTCCTGTACTTCACCCCCTCCTCTGCTGGGTTTGACAGCTTCATCCACTAGCTGTACACACTCAGAGCATACTCACAAGTATATGCTTTTCTGGGATGGAACAGGTTACATATAGGGATCAAGACTCATTAGGCCCCTGTCCTGAGAAGAATTCACTTCAGAGGACAGCAGTGAAGTTACAGCTCAGGGAGAGGGACATGTCTGATCAGATCACACAGGAGAAAACGAAGGGGGAGTGGAGCACATGCTAGCCCACCAAGCCCTGGAAACAATACTCCTGCTCAGAGCAGCCAATGCACAGAGAGAACCACAGGGCTGGCACCACCATGAGTCACGACATTCCCTCACTGACCCATAGATTGCTATGAAGGACAACACTGGAGACACAGTGTGAGAATTGTGCCCAATCAGACCCTACCACACCAAGATGTATCACTAAGGGCGTGCAACAGAAAAGCAAGGGGACCAGAGTAATGAAATCCCCAGGGAATGTAAAAAATAGACCTGCCATCCCTTTTGATTCGATTGGAAAAATATCCTAAAGGTGAACAAACAGACCTTGAACTATTGATAGGCTTTTTTTGTGTGCCAGTTTTGTTTTGGATGTTATTGCTGTTGCTTTTTCTTTTGTTGCTTTGTTTTGCTCTTATTTTTGTGCATGTTATTGTCTCTGCTTCTCTATCTAGATAAGATAGGCAGGATTAACAATCCAGAAGAGAAAACAACGGAACTGATGGTTCTGGGGGGACATGGGAGAGGGAAGTCAGGGGAAAGGAAGTGAGTGTTAACAACCACAGTGACTAGGGAATAATACGCGTTCTAAAATTGATGGCAAGAAGGGTGTTGGATGCCTGGTAGAGCTTGATCAAGGGCAGTGTACCTGGGAAGAATTGCTGAAAATGAAGGATGAACATGACAGTGGGACAAGAGGAAAGTAAAGGAAAGAACTAGGAGGCAAAGGGCATTTATAGAGGTCTAAATATACACATATACACATACACACATATGTATGATGTGGAGGAAATTGATCTATGTACATATATTTATACGTTTAGTATTTAGGGAGCAGATGGACATTGGACCTTTCCTCAGTACTCCCTCCATGCAAGAACACTTTGTTCTATTCACCTGTCATTCCTTCACTAACGGTCACTGAAGACAAAGAGGGTGCATAAGAAAATGTGAAGAAAGCTGATGGTGCCTGGCTATCAAAAGATATAGTGTCTGAGGGCTTAAATGCTTGAGGATAGACTAGCTGCCATCTAGCTGAGAAACAACAAAGTCCACATGGAAGAAGCATACTAGCCTGTGTGATCATGAGGTGACGATTGGATCAGGTATCAGTCATCAAAGACTCAGAACAAAAATTCTGATCATTGTGAATGAGGGGGAGCGTGGAGTAGAGACCCAAAGCTCATCTATAGGCAACTGCACATCCCCTTACAGAAGGGTCACAGAGAGGAGACGAGCTAGTCAGGGTGCAGTATAGCACTGACGATACATACAACTTTCCTCTAGTTCTTTAATGATTCTCCCCCCAACTATCATGACCCCAATTCTACCTTACCAATCTGGCTAGATCAGAGCATTTACATAGGTACAAATAAGAGCTGGCAACACAGCAAACCCAGAACAGATAATCTCCTCAGGACCAATATTGAGAATAGCCAGACCAGGAACATAAGCGGATTGTGGGGGAAGAAAGGGGAAACTGAACAATATGATCTATGTATAAACCCCTCCCAGGGGGTGGGCAACAAAGTGGGTAAAGGGAGACATTGGTAAATATAAGACATGAAAAATAATAATAATTTCTATATTTTCAAGGGCTCATGAAGGAGGGGGGAAATGAGAAGCTGATTCCAAAGGGTCAAGTACAAATAAAGTGTTTTGAAAATGATGATGGCCACAAATGTACAAATGTGCTTGACACAATGGATGTATGTATGGACTGTGATAAGAGTTGTATGAGCCACCAGTAAAATTATTTGAAAGAAGAAAAGAAATGGGACAGCCCAAGCGCTGGCCATTTCTAACTGGAACTTAGAAAATGACTGGATTATGTAGGTAAACCACAATTAAATTTAAAAAAGGAAAGATCCATTTGGAAGTAATAAGAAACAACTAGTATGTAATTGGCCAACCAGGGGAGTTGCCGATAACCCTGAGAACAATATCCCATGATGAGACAATTCCTGATCAATGCCTGAACACTTCTCTGACACTGCGGTCTCTGAGCTGCTTGCTGGTCTAACTCAAGGTCAGTATGGCAGCTCTGCCACTCGGCCTCTCTGCCATCAGCCTTTGTACTATTAGACCCAGCTCACAGGTACTTTGTACGAGACAGCTCAGCAGTTAGCTGCTATCTACATTGTGTATCTCAGCTGTCAAAATTCTAAACCTAGATGATCCTCTAGTCCAGCAGTTCTCAACCTGTGGGTTGTGACCCCACTGGGGATTGAACAACCCTGTCACAGAAGTGGCCCATTTCATAACAGTAGCCAAGTGACAGTTATGATGTAGCAATGAAAATAAATTATGGTTTTGGGAGTAACCTCAACATGAGGAACTATATTGAAGGTCGAGGCATTAGGAAAGTTGAAAATCACTGCTCTAGTCAGACCTCTCCCTGGAGTGCCTCTCAACTAATGACCTTCCTGCCACCCAGAGGTCTTATCCTGAACAATTGAGTTTGCAGATACTGTCACATTTGTGACCATTCTCCTTCCATGTGGCTCTGCCTTATTGTCACCCTACTTCTCACCCAGCATTTCTACTGCCATCCCAATGATCTCAACAACAACCATCTCCTATTAGTTCTCAGCTGCCATCCTGCAGTTAAGACGACCACTGTGCTATATGCAAGTGAACGAACTACTGTATGGTCCTGTGCCATCTTCCCAGTCATTCCTGTTCTGGATCTCACTGCTGCAGACACTCTCAGTCTACTTCCTTGAAGGCCTAGTCTTTTTTGCTACACCAACACTTTTCCAAGTATAATGCCTTACTCGAGACTGCCCGCTCCCGACAATGTGTCCAAAATATGTAAGACTGTCTCTTGCCACCCTTCCTTCTAGGAAGCCATCTGATTGGATTTCATCCAACATAGATTGCTTTGTCCTTTCAGCAATGCATGGTACTTTCAACTCTCTTCTCCAGGAGCACAATTAAAATGAATCAACTCTTCTTCTGTCTTATGAATAATTGTCTAATTTTAATGTGTATACGAGGCTATGGAAAATACCATGGCTTTGGATCAGACATCCTTTAGTCCTCAAAGTAATATCCTTCCTTTTCAATACTTTAAAAAGATCTCGTATAGTAGATTTACTTAATGCAATACTTTTTTTTTTAATTCTCTTGACGTCTGCTCCCATGCTCATTGGTTGTGTATTCAAGCAAGACGAAATCTTTGGTAACTTCAGCTGTGCGAAATTGAGGACTGAGAAAAGAGTATGTGCTGATGCTACAGTTTATTGTGCCAGCCTGGCCGATAAACATGAGTAGGATTAACTGAAGGCCAGAGGGATAAATGGCTCGGTGAGCCTCACCTTGCTTGTTCTGTGCCTCAGTTTAAAGGGGTACACTACCTGTGGGATGCCTAGCCTGTGGACTGTGTCGCTGTAAGTTGAGGTCCCTTTATGCCCACACAATTTGAATGTTCATCTCTGGAGCTGGGGACCGACAGTTGATGACAGTTGGGGACCTGCCTTGCTGTTTGCTGCCTGGGTATATATAGCCCAGCTCTCTCTACAGAAGGGCACTGGCAACTGGCAGCTCTCAAAACTTGAAGGACTGCTAGTGTCTCACTGCTTTATAATTTAACTGTTAATTTCTTATATTATCTATCTGTATATTATTTAATGGTTTATTTCTTGAATTATATATCTTTATAAATATATTTATATATAATTACTAGCAATCTGGTTTGTCTCTCTAGAGAACCCTGTCCAATACAGCTGATGAATTCTTTATTCTCTCATATTTAAGCCTTGGAGGAAAGGGTTCTGGGTGGAGGGAGGCCTTCACACTTGTGAGTTGGAGATGAGTCCCAAACACGTTCTGATAACTAAGATTAATCCCCACAATATCTTCCATCATACTGCTACCTTAATGGTACCTCTTACAATCATATGGCTGATTGCTCTCTGGCCAGCTGCCTTGTCTACGGGGCAGACTTGTTGTTACTGCTCTCCCAGCTCTGGAGACAATCACTCTCCTTATTGCCCCAGCATGGGTGTTAGTGCAGTCCTCTCATGATCTCAGGGATTTCTAGGGTTAAGGCACTGACCACTTTGCTACATATATTGTTACTTGTAATTGGGTGGGTGCGGGGAGGGGCTTGCATGCCGGGCAGTGCATGGGCTGATGTTAACAACACAATCATTCAAACACCAAAGGGAAAACAGCTTCCAAGATAACACTGGCTCAACGATGGAAAGAATTCAACAATGAACCACAAACAAACGTATGCACAACCCACGGAAAAGAAATGAAAGTAGTAAAACACCCAACATAAGAGGGATAAAATGACAACTCAGCGTCCTCGGATAGATGTAACAACCATGAATATCAGTGGAATGAATGCAGACTTTAAGAGACAGAGACTAACAGACTGGCTTGGAAAACACAACCCCTCCATCTGCTGCCTACAGGAGACACATCTCAACATTACAGACAAAAATAGGCGGAGAATCAAAGGCTGGAGAAGAATATTCCAAGCAAACAGCAGTTCAAAATGAGCAGGGGTTGCAATCCTAATCTCGGATAAAATTGACCGCAAAGTGAAAACTATAAAAAGAGATAAGGATGGACACTATGTAACATTCAAGGGAACAGTACATAAAGAACCACTAAGCATTCTAAACATTTACTTGCTGAACAAGCATTCAGCAGAATATGTCAAGGAAGCACTCCTAAAGATTAAAAAAAAAAATCACACCCACAGAGAAGAAGCACCCAGCCTAAGTGAATACAAGGTGTTAAACGGACCAGGTAGCAGACACCAAATAACAAAAACATTGTGTGATCACCTTCCTCACATAAATGCTGAAGACGAATGTGTACCTACGTAAGTGTGGTGAAGAAGGCTGATGGTGCCCGGCTATTGAGAGATAAAGGGTCTAGGGACTTAAAGGCTTGAAAATGAACAAGCAGCCATCTAGCCCAAAAGCAACAAAGCCCACATGGAAGCAGCACACCAACATGTGTGATCATGAAAGACCGAGAGGACCAGGTTTCAAAGGCGGGGGGAAAAAAGATCACATCACCGTGAATGAGGGGAGTGCGTGATGGAGACCCAATGCCCATCTGTAGACAGCTGGACATTCCGTGCAGAGGGGTAGTGGGGAGGTGGTGAGTCACTCAGGGTTCAGTGTAGCAACAATGAAACTCAAAACCTTTCTCTAGTTCTTGAATGCTTCCTCCCCCTCAATTATCATGATCCCAATTCTACCTTGCGGATCTGGTTGGACCAGAGGAAGCACAGCAGTGCAGTAGGGATCTGAAAACACAGGGACTTTAGGACGGATGAACCCCTCAGGACCAGCGGTGAGAGTGGCGACACCGGGAGGGAAGGGGGTGTAGAAAGGGAGAACAGATCTCGGGGATCTACATGTAACCTCCTATCTGGGGGATGGGCAACAGGAAGAAAAAAAATAATTGTCCACTCAGGTGGGCAAAGGGCCTGAGCAGGAGTTTCTCAAGGGCAGAAATCCAAAGGCCAATAAATATATGGGAAAATGTTCCAGATCTCTAGCCATAAGAGAAATGTACATTAAAACAACAATGAGATACCACCTAACACTCTCAAAGATCGCCCAATTCAAGAAATCAGAGAGCAACAAGTGTTGGAGGGGATGCGGAGAGATAGGAACACTTGTCCACTGCTGGTGGACCTGTAGGTATGTACAGCCATTATGGAAATCAATTTGATTATATCTGAAACGGTTGGAAATTGAGTTACCATGTGATCCAGCAATCCCTCTACTGGGCATATACCAGAAGAGACAAAAACAAACCACATCTAGATATTTGTACCCCAATGTTCATCGTGGCACGGTTGCAAGAAGTTAGAAAAAGCCCAAATTTCCGTCAACAGACGAATGGATTAAAAAGCTCTGGCCCAACCCACCTCCCAATCTCCCCCACTGCAGGTATTAGATTTCCTCACCTCTAAGTTCAGGGACCTTGAGGTACTTACCACAGTTGGGGACGCATTTAACTATTGACTTTGCATTTCTTAGGCTACCTACATGTCTCAAGTTAGTAAATGCTAGCTCTCACTTCTTCCAGTTCCACGTGGTCCATCCGGAGCTGCTGAGATGAGCATGCTACCTGGAAATGCATGTGACTCCTTTATTGTATTCTCTCTTCCAGCTTTCCTGTCCTGTAATCTTTATACCTGCGGCCCTGCGGAGGTTGGAAGCTGGTTTCCTCAGACAAATGGCACCGGATGTGGGCAGTTGGAAAAGAACTCTTTGGAATTATAGCCTGAGTAACAATTGGACGGCCTCATCGGATGGAAAGGGGCATAGGGGACATCTGAGTGTGTTCAGTCCGAGTGAGGTACGGGTCAGGTGAAGAGCAGAGATACAGATTACTGTATCATTCCTAGCCACCACTTCAAAAAAACAAAATGTATTGGTCAAGAGTAAAAAGATGAAAGAGTTTCTTTGAGTGGTGAAGAAATTTAATCCTTCTTTTCTGGAGTCAGGAACCTTTGATATGAAGATCTGGGACATGGCATCTATTAACCTAAGAAAGGCTCACAGGGAAGGACAGAGCATAGCCATGGAAACCTGAGCTGTGTGGGTGCAGATTAAAACAATTCCGGAACCTCTGTAGGAAGAGAGAGCAAAGGAGCAAAGCAGCAGAGCTGTGCAAGTCTGAGCTGCGCTAGCCACACTGACAGAGCGACCGGAGCGGTGGGCAGCTCCTGAGCTACCCACAGTTACATCTGGGGAATGGCAGTCAGAAAGGGTCTCACACAGATACGGAGACTTCAGACAGAACGGAGACAACTACGCTTGAATCAGAAGCGGGCAGCACAGTGAACGCTTGTGCTCCCGACAGGAGCTTCGTGTAGACTAGCCTAGGGACCATCAAACAATAAAGCATGTCAGCACAGGTGAGTATGAGGAGATTGCCCCAAGGAAATGCAACCTGAGAGCCAACCCAGAAGATGAGGTTCGGGAAGTGGAGTTGAGCCATCTACTCAGTGGAGAAAACCAGTGCAGAAAATCGAGGCAAAGAGGCCAAGTGTAGAAAGGCCCCACTGCTTTCCCAGGTAGAAAGAGGTTTACAGTGCAGGAAGGACATTTAGAAAGTAGGATGGCTTTTCTGTTGACTTTATCAAGAGATAGCCTGGAGCGCAACCCCCAGGAGGAGTTCAGCAATGACTCCACAGCAAGTTCCCCTCTAAGCTGCTGAAAGATCCCAGGCAAGGGTTCTCGAATTATGGCCTAGACTCCCCTTTTGTAACTAGCACAATAACCTCATATACACATTGCTACAGTTTATTGTGCCAGCCTGGCCGATAAACATGAGTAGGATTAACTGAAGGCCAGAGGGATAAATGGCTCGGTGAACCTCACCTTGCTTGTTCTGTGCCTCAGTTTAAAGGGGTACAATACCTGTGGGATGCCTAGCCTGTGGACTGTGTCGCTGTAAGTTGAGGTCCCTTAAGCCCACACAATTTGAATGTTCATCTCTGGAGCTGGGGACCGTACAGTTGGGGACCTGCCTTGCTGTTTGCTGCCTGGGTATATATAGCCCAGCTCTCTCTACAGAAGGGCACTGGCAACTGGCAGCTCTCAAATCTTGAAGGACTGCTAGTGTCTCACTGCTTTATAATTTAACTATTAATTTCTTGTATTATCTATCTGTATCTAATTTAACGGTTCATTTCTTGAATTATATATCTATCTTTATAAATATATTTATATATAATTACTAGCAATCTGGTTTGTCTCTCTAGAGAACCCTGTCCAATACACACATTAAAGTTGGGCAATTCATAAGGAAGCCCGAAGAGGCGATTCGTTTTAATTGTGCTCCTGGAGAAGGGAGTTGAAAGTACCATGCATTGCTGAAAGGACAAATCAATCTATCTTGGTTGAAATCCCACCAGATGGCTTCCTGGAAGAAAGGATGGCAAGGCATGGTCTTACATATTTTGAACACTTTGTCAGGAACAGGCAACCTCTGGAGAGAGGCATCATGCTTGGACAAGTGTTGGTGTAGCGGAAAGGAATAGGCTTTCTAGGAAGTGGACTGAGACAGTGTCTGCAGCAGTGAGGTCCAGAACAGGAATGACTGGGAAGATGGCACAGGACCATACAGTAGTTCGTTCACTTGCATATAGCGCAGTGGTCGTCTTAACTGCAGGATGGCAGCTGAGAACTAATAGGAGATGGTTGTTGTTGAGATCATTGGGATGGCAGAAGAAATGCTGGGTGAGAAGTAGGATGACAATAAGCCAGAGCCACATGGAAGCAGAATGGTCACAAATGTGACAGTGTCTGTAAACTGAATTGTTTTGGATACAACCTCAGGGTGTTAGGAAGGGCATTAGTTGAGAGGCACTCCAGGGAGAGGTCTGACTAGAGCAGTAGTTCTCCACCTTCCTAATGCCTACACCCTTCAATACAGTTCCTCATGTTGAGGCGACACTCCAATGGTAAAGTTTTTGGGGTTTTTTCCGCTGCTACCACCACCACCACCACTCCAGCTTCTCTCAATCGATAAAGTTATTTTCATTGCTACTCCATCACTGTCATTTTGCAAATCTTGTGAATCAGGCCACCAATGTAAAAGGGTCATTTGACCCCCAAAGGGTTGCAACCCACAAGTTGAGAACCACTGTACTAGAGGATCATCTAGGTTTGGAATTCTGACAGCTGAGATACGCAATGTAGATAGCAGCTAAGTGCTGAGATATCTGGTACAAACTCCCTGTGAGCTGGGTCTAATAGCAGTAGAAAGGCTGATGGCAGAGAGGCCAAATGGCAGAGCTGCTATACTGACCTGGAGTTAGACCAGCAAGCAGCACAGAGACCCTGATATCAGAGAAGTGTTTGGGCACTGATCAAGAATTGTCTCGTCGTGGGATATGGATGTTCCCAGGGTTATCCGCTGAGAAAGCTCCCCTGGTTGGCCAATTACAACCCAGTTATATCCTGTTATCCCCAAATGAATTTTGATCCCATTATGTAACCTGTTCCATCTCAGACAAACATATACCTGTGCATGTGGTCTGAGTCTGTACAGCTAGTGGATGGAGTTGTCAATCCCAGCTGAGGGCGCGTGAGGTAAAGGAAACTGTTGAGTTCAGAAATGATATAGACGTTGGGGGAGGATATAGCTCACCTTCATAGGAATCTACATCATAGGAATCACTGTTGTGCTGATTGTGATTGTAATCCACGGGTATTACTCAAACAATTAAGCTGCACTCAAATTACATGCCTCCTCCCAAGTTATTAAAAACTCCTTGACGGCTTTTATGTATTCCTCAATAGATAATCAATAACTTGATGGCACTCATTTGTGACTATTTATCTTATTTTATTTTTTCAAAATCATTTTATTGAGGGCTCATACAACTCTTATCAAAATCCATACATACATCCATTGTGTCAAACATATTTGTATACCTGTTGCCATCATCATTCTCGAAAAATTTGCTTTCTACTTGAGCCCTTGATATCAGCTCATTTTACTCCTCCCTTCCCGCTCCGTCTCATGAACCCTTGATAATTTATAAATTATTATTTTGTCATATCTTACACTGTCTGGTGTCTCCCTTCACCCACTTTTCTGCTGTTCCCCCAGGGAGGAGCTTTTACGTAGATCCTTGTTAAAGGTTCTTCCTTTCGACCCCACCTTCTCTCCATCCTCCCAGGATCGCCACTGTCACCACTGGTCCTGAAGGGATCATCTGCCCTGGATTCCCTGTGTTTCCAGTTCCTATCTGTACCAGTGTGCATCCTCTGGTCTAGCCAGACTTGTAAGGTAGAATTGGGATCATGTTAATAGGGGATTTTGTGACTATTTCAGAACAAAAAACTTAAAAGTTCAGTTCCTTAAGTATCCTAACCACATGTCCCACGCTAGCTAGTCATGTGTGACCATCCCTACCAAACTGCACATGAAAGCTAATGAGCAAGGCTTTCTGATTGTCTTGCTACGACTGTATCATGAGAAATGAAAGTAAACTGAGAGATAAGTGTATACTTTGTATATGAAAGTACAGTGAGAGATCATCATTTAAATCATCCCAGATGATGAAATTTCAGGACAGACGTTTACATGATTTTAAATTTCCTAGTGCACATGCACACAAAAAGGGAGTGGTTTGGTGTGGTGGATTTCATTTATATCCCTTCCTAGCCACTGTTTGTTAATCTCACCAAATAATGGGCAGGTCCGTGCAAGTGAAGTATCTGAAACCCTAACAAGTTGGTCAGTCTTGTGATGGATGAGAGTGTGTGAAAACAACCTTGCAAGACGTGGAACTGCCTTACAAGACCCAGAACTTCCTTGCAAGATGCTGAATTACACACCACCTATCAACATAAGTCACCCCATTTTGAGAGAGAATACAAGCCCCTTAAGAAATGCTGCATTGAGTGGAGACTCAAAGCCCATTGATAAGGGGTGAGTCCAGAGTGGAGAATCAAAGTCTATCTCCATCGGCAGCCAACCGGACATCTCCTTACTGAAGGGTTGTGGGGAAGAGATGAGGTAGTCAGGGTGCAGGGTAGCAACGATGAAACATATAACTTTCCTCTAGTTCTTAAATACTTCCTCCCCCACACTATCATGATCCCAATTCTACCTAACAAATCTGGCTAGACCGGAGGATGTACACTGGTACAGATAGCAACTGGAAACACAGGGAATCCAGGGCGGATGACTCCTCCAGTGGCGATGCCTGGATGGTGGAGGGAATGTGTGGTACAAAGGAGGAACTGATCACAAGGATCTACGTATAACCTCCTCCCTGGGGGATGGACAGCAGAGAAGAGGGCAGGGGGAGACGTCAGACAGTGTCACATATGACAAAATAATAATTTAGGAATGATGCAGGTTTTATGGGGTAGGAGGAGTGGAGGGAGGGGAAAACGAGCAGCTGATATTAAGGGCTCAAGTTGAGGACAGATGTTTTGAGAATGATGATGGCAACAAATGTACAAATGTGCTTGACACGATGGATGGATGGTGATAAGAATTGTATGAGCCCCCAATAAAATGATTTTTAAAAACACCCGCTGCATCACTGCAGACTCTATGAAAAGAAGTTAACCACCTACGAGAGGAGCGCCTAGAAGCTCCCCAGACATACCTGGGGAACCCTGATAAGACCTTGCATGACGTCCAAGAGCCAGCAAGACCACCTATAAAGGCTGAACTCCAGGAACCAAGGAGGGGACAGCAACTCCTGCTCTCTCCAACTCTACCGTGCCGAGCACACGGATGAAGGCAATGCCCAGCAGGACTAAGGGCCAGTAACGAATGCAATGCTGCATTAACCTTGTGTTGTTACCCTTAGAGCTAATGACTCACGTTTATTTTCAGATTGCTAGATTGTTCGAGGTGTGTTTTCAGGGGATAAACCGAGCATTCTGAAACGGCAACAAGCGTTCAGGAATTCTTGATCGCCCCACTCCCGACACTACATAGTCTTCCCAGCTCAATGTGCAATAATAGGCTGCCTCCTAGGGAGCCCGAGAAAAGGTGTCCTCAGGCGCGCGTGGACGCACGCCAACACGCACGCGCACACACGCTCCCTTCTGTACATAACCATAAACGCTTGGCCTAAGGACTTCTTTGAAAGTACTGAACCATTCTAGAAAACTCATTTTAGTGTCCATGTCCTGTCTCACCAAGGATTGATCATACATTCCTTCATGGTTTTAGTTGAGATTTGAGAGTTCCTGTATGTGACTTTATTGTTTTAGGTAAAAGAATTGGGGAGATTTCCTCCCTAAACTCAAAGGTGTTCACCTTTCCCTAGTTTACTGGTAAAACAACATGTGGATTGATCTCAGGAGGTTTCACACCCCATAAGTTTAATCACTTTTACCCTTGGATTTCCCATGGCATTTCATAGGTGTGTCAGCCTGGTTTGGCTAAAGGAACATCCAGTGATCCTCCTATGTGTAAGAAACTATATATGTAATTATATATATCATGCAAACATGGCTAAAGGAACATCCAGTGATCCTATGTGTAAGAGATATATAATTATATATATCATGCAAACATCACAGCCCTGTCCAGATTAAGTCCACTACTAGTCCATAACTCCCTCTTCAGACTCCGCATCATACAACGATACAAAATGCAGGAACCACAGGCCTGTGGGTACAAAATCTTGTGGATCCAGTGCACACATCACCAAGGTCTGGGCAGGTCCCCAGTTGCTGACTAGCCGGAAGGTGAAGCAGAGAAAGAGTTCATCCTGCAGAGAGCCATTTACCTTGGTCAGGCCACCACATCTTACAAGTGCCAGAATCACACTATAAAAACTCTGCTATCACAGCACGACCACCACCCACCAACTAAGCTATTGTACAGAATTATGTACCCATACGTGATTTTTAAAACAAGACAAGTAAAATTATATTTATACATAACAGGATAAAACTAGAATCCATAAAAGTAATAAAATGAATTATTAAATCTTCCTAATGCATCGACCTTCAGTACAGTGCCTCATGTTGAGGTGACCTCCCCCAACCATAAATTATTTTCATTGCTACTTCATAACTGTCACTTTGACACTTATGAATTGGACCACCCCTGTGAAAGGGTCGTTTGACCCCCCAAGGAGGTCGCCATCCACAGGTTGAGAACCACTGGACTACACGATCATCTAGGCTTGGAATTCTGACAGCCAAGATACGCAATGTAGAAAGCAGCTAAGTGCTGAGATATCCGGTACAAACTCCCTGGGAACTGGGTCTAGTGGGAGTAGAAAGGCTCATGGCAGAGGGGCCGAATGGCAGAGCTGCTATACTGACCTGTAGTTAGACCAGCAAGCAGCACAGAGACCCTGATGTCAGAGAAGTGTTCAAGCACTGATCTAGAATTGTCTCCATCCCCCCTTATTGAAGGGTTGTGAGATGAACCAGTCAGGGTGCAGGGTAGGAACGATGAAACATATAACTTTCCTCTTCCTCCCCACCCCCCACCATCATGATCCCAATTTGACCTTACAAATCTGGCTAGACCAGAGGATGTACATTGGTACAAACAGCAATTGGAAACACACAGAATCCAGGACAATTGACTCCTTCAGGACCAGTGGTGAGAGTGGCAATGCCTGGAGGGTAGAGGGAATGTGGGGTAGAAAGAGGAAACCGATGATAAGAATCCACGTATAGCCTCCTCACTGGGGGATGGACAGCAGAGAAGAGGATGGGTGGAGATGTCGGACAGTGTTAACATAGGACAAAATAATAATAATTTATGAATGATGCAAGGTTCATGGAGTAGGAGAGAATGGGAAGGGGGGGAAATTGAGCAGCCGATAAGAGCTCAAGTAGAAGGCAAATGTTTTGAGAATGATGGCAACAAATGTACTTATGTGCTTGACACAATGGATGGATGGATGGATTGTGATTGTACGAGCCCCCAATAAAAGGATTAAAAAAATTGTCTCATTGTGGGATATGGATGTTTCCAGGGTTATCAGCTGAGAAAGCTCCCCCGGTTGGCCAATTACATCTCAGTTGTGTCTTGTTACTTCCAAATGAATTTTTTTTTTACATTTTATTAGGGGCTCATACAACTCTTATCACAATCCATACATCTACATACATCCATTGTATAAATCACATCCTTACATTCTTTGCCCTAATCATTTTCAAAGCATTCACTCTCCACTTAAGCCCTTTGCATCAGTTCCTCTTTTTTTATGAATTTTTTTTTAATCCAATTGTGGTTTATATAATCCAGTCATTGAAAATCTCATTAAAGAAAAGGTTAAGGAAACAGCTGGGAACCATGGCAGGAAGAACATAAAGAGACTTCCAGTTAGAAAGGGCCACGTGGTGGGCTGTCTCATTTCTTTTTTTCAAATGATTTTATTGGGGGCTTATACAACTCATCACAATCCATCCATCCATCCATTGTGTCAAGCACATTTGTACATTTGTTGCCCTTGTCATTCTCAAAACATTTGCTTTTACTTGACGCCTTGGTATCACCTTCTCATTTTCCCCCTCCATTTTTTTTTTTACATTTTATTAGGGGCTCATACAACTCTTATCACAATCCATACATCTACATACATCAATTGTATAAAGCACATCCATACATTCTTTGCCCTAATCATTTTCAAAGCATTTGCTCTCCACTTAAGCCCTCTGCATCAGGTCCTTTTTTTCCCTCCCCCATGGGCCCTTGATAATTTATAAATTATTATTTTGTCATATCTTGCCTTATCCGGCGTCTCCCTTCACCCCCTTTTCCGTTATGCGTCCCCCAGGGAGGAGGTCACACGTAGATCCCAGTAATCGGTTCCCCCATTCCAACCCACTCACCCTCTACTCTCCTAGTATCACGCCTCACACCCCTGATCCTGAAGGTATCATCCACCCTGGATTTCCTGTGCCTCCAGCTCCCACATGCACCACTGTACAACCTCTGCTCTATCCAGACCTACAAGGTAGAATTCGGATCATGGTTGGGGGGAGGAAGCATTTAGGAACTGGGGGAAAGCCGTATTCTTCATCAGTGCTACATCGCACCCTGACTCTTCTCCTCTCCTAGACCCATCTATGAGGGGATCTCCAGTGGCCGACAAATGGGCTTTGGGTCTCCACTCTGAACTTCCCCCTTCATTCACGATGTTAAGATTTTTCTTTTGAGGATATCTTATACCTGATCCCTTTGGCACCTCGTGATTGCACAGGCTGTGTGCTTCTTCCATGTGGGCTTTGTTGCTTCTGAGCTAGATTGCTGCTTTTATACCTTAAAGCCTTTAAGACGCCAGACACTATCTCACTTGATACCCGGGCACCATCAGCTTTCTGCATCACATTGGCTCATGCACCCGTTTGTCCTCGGCGATTGTATCATGGATGTGTGCACCCAATGATATGATTTTTTGTTCTGATGCCCGATAACATCCCTTCGGGACCACGTGATCACACAGGCTGGTGTATTCTTCCATGTGGACACCCCTACTTTATGAACTGCTGAAAATTTATAAATTATCTTTTAAAGTCTTATATTTATTTATGTCTTCCTTAACCCACTTTTCTATTGTCCATCTCCCATGGGAGGGGGTTATATATAGATCATTGTGATCAGTTACCTTCCTAGTTTGTCTACTCTTAAAATAGGTCCTGGGAGTTTTGTATTTTGTGTTCTGTTTCCAGTTCTTATCTCTAACTGTGTACCTGTTCTGGTCTAGACATAATTGTAAGGTAGAATTGGGGTCATGATAGTTGGGGAGAAGAAGCATTAAAGAACTAGAGGAAAGTTGTATGTTTCATCAGTGATATACTGCACACTGACTGGCTTGTGACTCCCCCGTGACCCTTCTGTAAGGGGATGTCCAGTTGCCTATAGATGAGCTTTGGGTTTCCACTCCCCGTTCCCCGATTCACAATGATAGGAATTTTCGTTCTGGGTCTTTCATGCCTGATTCCTGATCCTAACAACGCCTCATGATCACACAGGCTAGTATACTTCTTCCATGTGGACTTTGTTGCTTCTAGCTAGATAAAGGCTTGTTTATATTCAAGCTTTTAAGACGCCAGACTCTGTATCTTTTGATAGTCAGTAACCATCAGTTTTCTTCACATTTGCTATGTACCCAATGTGGTCTTCAGTGATCTTGTCAAGAAGGTGAGCGTCATGGAATGACAGGTTAATAGAAGAAAATGTTCTTTCGTTGAGGGAGTACTGAGTAGAAGCCCAATGTTCATCTGCAACCTTAATACTAAACCTATAAATATGTGCCTAGATCTATTTGCCCCTCATCATATATATGCCTGTACTTAGACCTCTATAAATGCCCGTTGCCTCCTAGGTCTTTCCTCTATTTCCTTCTCTTTCCTCTTGTCCCACTCTCATGTTCATCCTTTATTTTCAGTAATTCCTCTCGGTTACCTTGTCCTTGATCAAATCCTACCAGGCCTCCTACACTCTCCTTGCCATCGATTTTAGATTACTTGTTGTTCCCATGTCCCTGGGTTTGTTAACACCCACTTCCTTTCCCCCAATACCCTCTCCCATGTCCTCCCGGAAACATCAGTCCAGTTGTTTTTTCCTCTGGATTGTTCATCCCACCTATCTTATCTAGGCTTGCAGAGACAATAACATGCACAAAAATAAGACAGATAAAAACAAAGCAACAAAAGACACCAAAACAGTAACAACCAAAACAAAACTGACTTTTAAAAAATCCTGTACGTAGTTAAATGTCTGCTTGTTGACCTTTAGGAGTGTTTTCCACTGAAGCCTAATGGGATGCCACACCCTGGCAACAAAGTCTATTTTTGGTACTACCTGGGGATTTCATAACTTTGCTCCCTTTGCTATTCTGTTGCACACCCTTAGTGTTTTGCCTTGGTGTGGTGGGGTCCGATGGGGCACAATTCCCACGCCGTCTCCAGCGTTGTCCCCCGTAGTAATATGGGTCAGTGAGGGAAGTTGTGTCTCCTGGTGCGGCTTCTCTCTGTGCATTGGCTGCTCTGAGCAGGAATATCCTCAGGGCTTGGTGGGCCAGGCTGTGCTCCACTCCCTCTTCATTTCCTCCATGTGCTCACAGCACATGTCCCTTTCTCTGAGCTGAAACTTCAGTACTGTCCTCTGAAGTGAATTCTTCTGGGGACAGGGGGCCAAATGAATCTTTATACCAATATGTAACCTGTTCCATCCCAGACAAACATATACTTGTGTGGTCTGAGTGAGCAGAGTTAGTGGATGAAGTTGTCAAATCCAGTTGAGGAGGGCGTGAAGTACAGGAAATTGTTGAGTTCAGCAATGGTGTAGAAGTTGTGGAGTGGTGTATCTAACCTCCACTTCATTGGAATCGCCGTTGTGCTGATTGTGATTCTCATCCATTGTGTATTACTCAAATATTTATGCTGCACCTAAGTTACATGCCTCCCCCCCATTATTAAAACCTCCTTAGCAGCTTTTATGAATATGTATTTAATAGATTAGAAATAACTTCATGGCACTAATTTGTGACTATTTTATTATTTCAAAATCATTTTACTAGGGGCTCATACGACTCATCACAATCCATCTGTACATCGTGTCAAGAACCTTTGTACATTTGTTGCCATCATTCTCAAAATATTTGGTTTTCACGTGAGCCCCTGGCATCAGTTCATTTTTCATCCTTCCTCCCATGAACCCGATTTATAAATTATGTTGTCATATCTTGCCCTGTCTGATGTCATCCTTCACCCACTTTTCTGTTGTTCTCCAGGGAAGGGATCACATGCAGATCCTTGTAATCAGTTCCCTGCCTTTCCAACCCACCCTCCTCCTACCTTCCCAGTATCACCACTCACACCACTGGTCCTGAAGGGATCATCCACCCTAGATTCCAAGTTACCAGTTCCTATCTGTACCAGTGTACATCCTCTGGTCTAGCCAGTTGCAAGGTAGAACTGAAATCATGATAGTGGGGGCGGGGGAGGGGAAGATTTACGAACTAGAGGAAAGTTGTATTTTTCATCGTTGCTACATCCCACCAACTGCTTGTCCTCTCTGATTTTCTCATAGGCAAAGCCATTGTCACAGTGTACCCTTTTCCTTTTAACCTAATATAAATATCGCATTATCCTTTGAGTAAATTAGCTGGGGTTATGAAAATTCCACTTAACTATATTCCAGTAAAATTCCAAGCTCTCTCCAATAATGCATGGTATGTTTCTTATTCATTCATGACTTCATGCTCAGAGCCATGAGTTTAAAACCCATTATGGAAATTCTGCATTTCAATTATTCCTTTATACTGACCTGGGAAACCTCAGCGAAAGTGTGTGAATAATCCCAACAATCCAGTATTATTACCCTGTAGGGTTTCTCTTGTAAGTAACTTCTCAATTATACCAGGTAGGGTTACAATGAGTGAGAACTGACTTGATTAGGAACTATGGTGAAACAACATTCCAGATAGCAATTATCCATTTATTTTGAAATTCACATTACTTATTTATGACATGAACTCAGATTCTCATTCAGTTTATTGATACAAGGCAATCAACTATATGCTTTGGGTAGTGATCTTTAATTTTGATATGTACATATGTATTCGAATTTCCAAGCCTCTATATTCCTTATTTGCCACCGGATATACTTTGTAGCCATAATGAGGTAGATATTTTGCTCTATTCTTGTCCCACTAATGTATCAGTTTGTCCTATGGCTTATAAATAATTAAATTGTATTCAGTCACTGGGGGAACTACCACTGTCACGGGATTCAAAGGCACTGTCACCACATTCACTGTATTCTGAGGAATTCTCTGCTGTACAAATCCACGGTTGTCACTTGATTCCATTCTGGCCAAAGGCCCTCCCACATGAAGGTCATTCTCATTCATGAGGACCCCACTGGTGTTTACTGACACAGGAGAAGCCACTCTATTGCCAGGGCTTTCCTTCTGCATGCGATCACTCGTGTGTGATGACACCTGACTCCCTGTGGAGAGCTTTCCCACCTTGTCTGAATTGAAAGCTTTTCTACTTTTGTGGGTTTCCTTATGTGAAGAAAACGTGGAGATACAGGTAAATGTTATCCCGCACTCATTGCACCTATAGGTAAACTGTCCTAGGTCATATCCTTGATGAGACAGGAGCTCTTCCTGGGTTTTGAAAGCTTTGTCGCACTCACTGCATTGAAAGGGCTTCTCTTTGTGAACTTTTAGATGTTTATTGAGTGCTGACTTCTGGGTATAAGATTTTCCACATTGATTGCATGGAAAGGGATTCTTTCCTGTGTGAAATCGCTCATGTGCTATAAGAGATGCCTTTTGGCTGTAAGCTGTACCACACTCACCACAGACATAGGGTTTGATTCCAGTATGAATTCGCAGATGAATATGGAGATTTCCTTTCTGAGCGAAACGCTTGCCACATACACTACATACATGTGGTTTCTCACCAGTATGGATTAGTTGATGAATCTTAAGGCTTTTCTTCCCTGATAAGCTTTTTCCACAATCAGTACATATATGGAGTTTCTCACGAGTATGTGTTCGCTGATGGCGAATAAGCATTCTGTTCCCTGAGAAGCCTTTTCCACAGTCAGTACATATATGGGGTTTCCTATCAGTATGCGTTCGCTGATGGACAATAAGCATTTTCTTCCCTAAGAAGCCTTTTCCACAATCACTACATACGTGGGGCATCACTCCACTATGGATTCGACGATGATTAATGAGAGTACTTTTCCTGGTGAACCCTTTTCCACACTGATCACATGTATAGGGTTTCTCACCAGTATGAATTCGCTGATGGAGACTAAGCATTCTCTTTGTTACGAAGCCTTTTCCACAATCAGCACATATATGGGGTTTTAATGTATTGTGAGTTAGCGTATGCATTCTAAGATCACTCTTCAAGGCAAAGCCTTTCCCACAATCACTGCATACATAGGGCTTCACACCTGTATGAGTTAGCTCATGAATGGTGAGACTTTGTTTAATGGTAAAGGCTTTGTCACACAGACTACATGTATAGGGCCTCTCGCCTGTATGAGTTCGCTGATGAACTGTGAGAGAAGGTTTACTGGTGAAGCCTTTGTCACACTGACTACACCTGTAGGGTTTCTCACCTCTATGAGTTCGCTCATGGATGACGAGTTTTCCCTTTCGTGAATACCCTTTTCCACAGTAAGTGCACACATGGTGTTTCTCTCCATTATGAATTCCCTGCTGAATACTGGAATTGTTCTTCTTCTTCTGGTGCTTACTGCATTGTGATTTAATCCTATTCAATTTTTTGGACTCAAGAAATTTCATTTCAGCACAACATTGCTCTTGGTCAGCAGACAGAAAGGTCTTCTCGCCTCCATTAAGCAAAATAGACTCCTTTATTTTATAGTGTCTTCTCTGGTTGACTGTGTGTAAAGTTAAAATTGGTTTCACAGTTTCTTCACGTAAGTGAAATGTCCCATGACTTTTCGCAATAGAAACATTATTTTGGTGCTGATGAACACTTTCTAAGGCATCATGTTCGCAGCACTGTGCCATTCTGTCCACTCCTCTTCCTTGTCGTGTGCATCCAAGCACATGGTCATGGGCTTTCCAGATTTCTAGGAAAGAAGGGAATAATGAATCTTTCCCTCAGGTTGATTTGCCATAATGGCTTTTCAGAAAATGTATCCTTCTAAGTTAGATCTTCAGTCGCAATTATATGAATGTAAAGAATATACCGTGTTAAATGTTACTTGCCCATAATGCACACAAGTGGAAAAGTAAAAGTTGATAACATAGAAACAAAGTTAGGTAACAAAATGAAGTGAGTGCAAATCCAAGCCTGATCCATAAGACAGAGCTGTAACACCAAAGAACTGGCAGAGACGCAGCATCATGAAGACCCTGAGTCAGAGGGTCCAGGTGCCTGAAAGGATACAACTGAGTGCCTTCCATCAAGAGACTTGCATGCTCAGTGGAGAGAGAGCCTGTGCGCATTCCCTGGGGAAGCAGGTCTGTAAACTCTCAGTACTAGCGTGTGGGAAGCAAAGAAGAAGAGGGTGTCCACAGATGACTCCTCTATTCCCACATAGTAAGAAGTCTGGCAGCTGGGTTTCTGAGGTGGAGGGAGGCCTTCACCTATTCATTCTCATAATTAATACTATTCCCCACTCTACCCTCCCACTATAGTGCTATCTTATGGTTACCTCTCAGAAGCACATGGCTGATTGATCCCTATTTGGCAGCTTTACTAGAGAGCCACATAAGTGTTACTGCTGTCTGGCCTCTGAAGGCAGCCACGCCTACTCTGGCCTTCCAATCGGTTTGAGGGACAGTGAACTAAATAAGCCTTGATTGGAAATAGCTTCTCTCTCTCTGCAGGAAAAGATTTGGTGGAAAAAATAAAAAACGCAGTTGGGATCCCGGTTTGCTAACAGCCCAAAGGGAGGGGCTGTTTATGGTTCCATAGGGTGAGGAGAGTAGAGGATCCTCCCCAGCAAATGCAGCCAAGGAAAAGACAAAACTTCAGAGTTCCCCTAACAATAATTCTGTCTCCAGCTTCTCACAGCCCAAAAGGCTTATTGTTTATGTGTTCCCAGGTGAAAGAGAATGCAAGTGAAGGGTTCCTCAGAGCAGGTGGCCCAGGAAGAGAGGACAACCCATGGCATGGCACGGGGGACACTAAGATAACCAGAGAACTTGCCTCCCATAGCACACGTTATCAGAGACATCAGAGAGACCGAGCCTGCTGCAGCAGACATGGTCAGAAACATCGCTGATTCATGAGCAAAGCAAGTGCTGCCTTTCTAAGACTCAGGACTTTCCCACCATGGCTACTGTCACCACAAACACTCTAGGACTGTGAAACACGCCACACGGACTAAGGGGGACGGTGAACAGGAGGACTGAGCTACAACCAACGGTTTCCAAATTATGGACCTGCAGCAGCAACTGATGCTGAAGTGTTACTGGAAGATTACAAATTCAATGTAACTGATCCTCAATTAGAAACCATTTGCAGGGTTATGAGGGAAACATCTCGTCAGATGTTCGACACAGAAACGTCATTCCTCAGGTTGTCCCTCCGTACTGTATGGAAACCCAAGGTGCTGCTTGCCAAGACCTGCTCCATGGCTGTATATTTGGAGGTGAACTGCTTAAAGGCTATCAGCTATCTAGAGCAGTCAGATGCCATAGTCTCTCCTACCCTAGGTGGGGCCCACTCCCTGCTAAGGACAGTGGATTCATCAACTCAGGGAGGACCAAGGTTATACTGACAACTTGACTTTAGAGCCCACCCATCTTGTCACGTGTGCCCTGTCCTTCCTATTGCATGTACATGCCGAGCTCCTCTCCAATTGCACATATGCTTATGGTACAACCCCTTCCTGTTACACGTCATTAGTGGGGCTTGCACGTCCCCTAAGTAGATATAATCCATCATTGGAAATATGTTTGCTGTCTCTGTATGGAACTGGATGCTGAGATCATGGCTGTCCGGCAGGTGAGCAACTGCATGCCTTATCTTGTCTCATGTCTCTATAATTTACCATCAAACAATTGGTAGATCGCTCGGAGGGCTTGGGCTCAGGAGCCTAGATCCACAGTCGTTCACAAAGCTTTAGCTCTGGGTCAACTGTTTGGCTTCCAGTCACCCCTTTGGTCCTGGTAACTGCTAGCTGTGCCTGCAGAAAGCTTCGGCTTCTGGAGGAAACTCACACCACCTATGCAGCCCTTTCCAATTTGGAACATAATATAAAAGGGGCAATTGTGGTCAACCGAGGGACTGGATGAGAATGCAATGCACCTAAATCACGCATGCTCATAACTACAGGGCTGGAAAGCCGACTCTGCTGGCGGAAGATCCTCACCGTTATGAGATCTAAGTAAGTCTTACTATACATTCTTACATTCTCAGGACTGGCCACAATCCCTCCAATAAGCACCCACAAAGGAACTTTCATTGAGGAGCTGCCATATAAGATGAAGCATTAATGGTTTTGGCTATTTTCTCTGCCTGGAGGTTTTCTGTAAAACAGAATAAGCAACAACAACAACAAAAAAAGAATACGTAGGCTCTGTAACCAACCACCATAAATGTAGCAACACCGTGGGGAAGGCTCAAGGGTTTGATGTCAATTATCGAAAGGTCAATGATGCCTCATGTCACTGCTTCTTTATTAAGTTACCTGCTTATATTATACATTATGTAATATGTATGATGTGCAAGCTTTATGAAAGATCTCTAAGCCTCATTATAAAGACCCATTGGAAAATACACTCTCTCTCTCAGTCCTGACTAGGGACTAGGAACCACTGTACCCTGTCTGCCTTCTCATCCCAATCACAAACTCGCTCCTGAGAAAATATTCACGTGTTGGGGAGCCCCTCACACCAAAACACAATCGTTTTCCATGAGTGTTTTCAGCTAACCTGAACACATTCCACCACAACTTTTTTCTAATACAAATCCTAGTAGTTCCCCTCATTCCAACCAAGAGAACACATCAGGTTTGCTAACTTGATAACCTGCCCGTGAGAAATCACAGAATCTTAGACACACCAAAATCCACTTTAAGTTTTTGGATACATACTGCCACTTGGAGAGCATCATAGCCCCAAAAAAGACAAAGACAAGGCCAATCACTAGAGAGCTCTCCTCACCGATGGCCACCAGGTGGCGGTAGGTCTCCAACATCACATCCTGATAGAGGGTCTTCTGAGCAGGGTCCAGGAGCTGCCACTCCTCCCAGGTGAACTTTACAGCCACATCGCTGGGTGTCACAGATTTCTGTAAAAGGATTGCATTCAACGAAGGTGACAGTAACCAGCCTCTTGATAATATCACGGGTCCATAGGCACAATTGCACAGCGGGAATATATAAAGATTATAGGGAAATCATAGCGAATAAGACAGATGGTTAAAAAAAAAAAACGGAGTCAGACAAATTTCATGGTAGTATGCTCATCTCCGGAATGGCCAGGACCTCAGCAGCAGATCCTAGAAGAGAGTCGGAGAGGGTCTATCTCTGACCAAGGCTTATGTATCCTCTGTGGCATGCAAGTCCGCCTGATTATAGGCAAACACTTCTGTCACAGGAAGTAGTTCCATAGGCAATACAGCAATGGGAGGGGCACAGTATAACGGGTGTACAAGGAGTAGGAAGAGGAAGGATAAGGGGTACACATGTGACAGGATGGGCAGAGCCGAGATTCAAGATGACAGCCCAATCTTGGTTGTCTTTGAGCTGGTCTCATGTATTTTGTGGGCTCTCCATGGAAACCATCAGGATCCTTATAGTGGGCTGTCAGCTCCACTGATGGTGCAACAGACAACAGTGATGGCTCTGGATGCTGATGCCTCAGGGTGGTAACTTCTTGGCAGCTTCCCTCTCAGTGTGCTGCCCTAGTTGACCATGTGCTGCAAGCAGTGTCTAGGTCTGACGTAGATTTGAGGGAAAAGCCTTTCCGTATCCCACAAATGCGGCACTTTTCATGTGGTGATATGGAAGAGATGTAAGGATATTTCACTGCTCAGTTCTCTGCAGTGCAGGCTGCATCCATACACCTAGGCTTGGTTGTGTGTATTTCTTTTCAAATGTCTGTTAGTAAATGCAAAACCTGTGACAGAGAAAGTGTGCCCAGTACACCCACACGTGACAAAAGTCTTCATGTGTTTACAGCACAAAGTGAACAGGACATGGTGAAAAACAGTTGGGAGTTTCACCAGGACCCACATTATCAGAACCTTTGTAAGGTCATTGGCGCTAACTCTCCCGGGCAGTTCAGGGTCAATGTTTTGAGATGGAGCTCAGTCATCTCAACTCTTCTACCTATTCTGTCAGTTCTTAAACAAGTCATTCCTCACACAGCACTCTGCCTCTCTTCTAGGTGCGCTAAAGCACTGCGAGGGCCCAGGTAAAACTTGATCAGGAAGGCGAGGTTATGCTCAAGACTAGCATAAGTAAGCATGCGCATCGTGGCCCTTTAAGGTCCTCGTCTCTGGGAAGGGAACATGGAGGCGGGTGCTGCGGTGAACTGTATTGAAGAAGTGAGATGGTGTGGCACTGTCAGATAATCACCCATGGATATGAAAGGTTCGTCTCCAAACAATCAGCCATCTAAGTGAGATGTCAAGGAAGTCCACAAGAAAGAAGCAACACACCATCATCAGCCACCAAAGGACTGTGAAGCGTACAATCCAATGTTGAAGGGCGGGATTGGGATTAGAGCCTAAAGTCTGAGAGTCTGGTTTGCAGAACAAGGACAGAGGGAGCCCAATATTCACTGGTGGAAGTATACAGGAAACAGATCTCTGGTCAACTCCCTTTCCACAATTGAGGGAAAGAGAAGAGCGGTCCTTTAAGGGAGTGCATTGATAAGTTGAGTATACAATGTCAAGGGCAGAAACTTGACTTGAACAGGTGAACATTTTCAGCAGACTCTCCTGGACCTGATCTGTTTATGAAAAATAATGTGCTTGAGCTGTAGTATTGTTTGGTTATTAAGTGTACACATTCTGGGATACCTCCGGCGTATTATGTCATTGGGGTAACCCTCTTAAAGTTCTGATATACCAAGGGTGTGAGGGACGATGCTGGGAGAGTGGAGGGTGAGTGGGTTGGAAAGGGGGAACTGATTACAAGGATCCACATGTGACCTCTTCCCTGGGAGAGGGACAGCAGAGAAGGGGGGAAGGGAGACTCCGGATAGGGCAAGATATGACAAAATAATGATGTATAAATTACCAAAGGCACATGAGAGAGGGGGGAAAGGGGAGGGAGGGGAAAAAAAAAGAGGACCTGATGCAAGGGGCTTAAGTGGAGAGCAAATGCCTTGAGAATGATTGGGGCAGGGAATGTAGGGATGTGCTTTATACAATTGATGTATGTATATGTATGGATGGTGATAAGAGTTGTATGAGTCCCTAATAAAATGTAAAAAAATAAAAGAGGGGAAAAAAATGATTAGGGCAAAGTCTGTACAGATGTGCTTTATACAATTGATGTATGTATATGTATGAACTGTGATAAGAATTGTATGAGCCCCAATAAATTGTTAAAAAAAAAAAGTTCTGATATATGCTTTTTAATCTTTGGAGACAGGAAAACAAGGACTGATGAACCTATAGAGTCAGCAAACAGAATAAGGGATTTGCGGGGAGAGGGACAAGGAGGAAGCAGTGTGGAGAAGTGGTGATGAAAATTCCTCCTGTTTATTAGATATTTACATGACAATTCATAACACTGGCAAAATTACACTTATTAAGTGCCAACAAAAATAATTTTAAGACTGTGGTCACAACAACGTCAGGAACTGTATTAAAGGGTCACGGAATTAGGAAGGTTGAGAACCACTGCTCTACAGTAATCCAAAGCAAAATGTTACTTTGAGGACCAGAAGACTCTGGAAGCAAGCCCTGGTATTTTCAAGTGCCTCATAAGCATGTAAGAGTTGGCCACTAATTAAGGAAGCCCAAAGAACAATGGACGTGTTCGTGCTGTGGTGCTGGCCAAGAATATGAAGTGTCATCAAGTGTCAAAAGGGCAAACAAGTCTGTCTTGGGAAAAGTACATAGAAGAGTGCTCCTTCGAGGCAAGTATGGCCAGACCTTGCTGTATATACTTCGGATATGTTGTCAGGAGAGACCAGTCCCCAGAGAAAGATGTCGTGCTTCTTAAAGTAAATGGGAGGGACAAAGGAGAAGGCCCTCCAGGGGACAGGTTGATAGTACAGAGGACGTACACTGGTACAGAGAGGAAACAGAAACGGGGAATCCAGGACAGATGACCTCTTCAGGACCAGTGCGGGAGAGTGGCTATACCAGGAGGGTGGAGGGAGGGTTGAGTGGAAGGGGGGAACCAATTATAAGGAACAACATATAACCTCCTCCCTGGGGGTCAACAATAGAAAAATGGGTGAAGGATGAAGAAATTCCTGCTCAGAGCAGTCAATCCACAAAGAAGACCATATGGCCAGCCCCACTATGAGTCACAACATAGTCCTACAGGGGACAAACTGGGGACACAGTGTAGGAATTCCACCCGATATGATCCCACCACACGGAGACAAAACACTAAGGGCCTGGAACAGAACAAGAGGAACAGCACAACAAAGTCCTCAGGGAATACCAAAAATATACTTTGGGTCCACGTCTTGGCATCCCATCAGACTGGACGGGAAAACACTCCTAAAGGCCAACAAACAGTCCTTCTTGTTCTTGGATTTTGCTTTTTGTCATTGGCTTGATGTTGTTTAGTTTTATTGCTTGTTTTTGCTTTTTGTTTTTGCGCATGTTATTATCTCCACAGGTCTGTCTAACTAAGATAGGCTAGATCAACAATCAGGAGGAGAAAACAACTGGACCAACAGTTCTGGGGGGGCATAGTAGAGGGGGAGGTAGGAGGAAAGGAAGTGGTGTTAAACCCAAGGACAAGGGAACAAGTGATACAAATCTGTGGTGAGGAGGGTGTAGGAGGCCTGGTAGGAATGTGACCAAGTGTAACTGAGAGGAATTACTGAAACCCAAATGAAGACTGAACATGATAGTGGGACAAGATGGAGGTAAAAGGAAGTAGAGGAAAGAGCTAGGAGGATAGGTAATATAGAGAGCTCTAAATAAACGCATGTACATATGTAAATATATTTATACATGAGGATGTGGAAATACTTCTATGTGCATATATTTATGGGTTTAATATTAAGGTAGCATTGGACATTGGGCTTCCACTCAAGTATTCCCTCAATAGAAGAACACTTTGTTTTATTAAACTGGCATCCCATGATGCTCAAGTTCTCGATATGATCACTGGAAACAAATTTGTGCATAATCAAGTATGGTGAAGAAAACTGATAATTTATAAATTATCAAGGGTTTGTGAGGGAAGGAGGAACACGTAAGGATGGGGGAAAATGAGAGGCTGATAGCAGGGGCTTACATGGAGAGCAAATGTTTTGAGATGAGGGCAATGAATGTACAAATGTACTTTACACAAATGATGTATGGATGGATTGTGATAAGAGTTGTATGTGGCCCTAACAGAATGATTTCTTTAAAAAGAGTGAAGGGAGATGTAGGACAGCATAAAATGTGACAAAATAACAATTTATAAATTATGAAGGGTTCATGAGGGAGTGGGGAGAGGGTAGGGAGGGGGGGAAATGAGGAGTGGATACCAAGGGCTTAAGTGGAGAGCAAATGTTTTGAGAATGATGAGGGCAACGAATGTACAATTGTCCTTTACACATAGAGGTATATATGGATTGTGATAAGAGTTGTATGAATCCCCAATAAAATGATTTTTAAAAAACCCAAACTATTAATAGTTTAGATGATACATTAATTACAGTGGTTCTCAACCGTCCTAATGCTGCGACGCTTTAATACAGTCCTCCTCATGTTGTGGTGACCCTCAACCATAAAATTATTTTCATAACCATACTTTTGCTACAGTTATGAATAGGGTACCCCAGTGAAAGGGTCTTTCAACCCCCAAAAGGCTCACAAGGCACGGGATGAGAACCACTGATCTACAAGAATGTTGCTCTTCAGGATTTTATGTAAGATAACCTCTAGAAAGACACTTTCTCAGAAAAGGTTGATATCCCCCTCATAATCAGTGTTATTCCTAATCTTATACACAGCTGATGTTGAAATCTGAGTGAAAGTTTATTTTTCTCCTGCTTCTACTCTTCCAAAGGTGCAGTTTTCTGATGAACTGGACTGGCATCATACGGGCTGCTACAAATCAATTAGGAACCCAGAAAAAGCAAAACAAGCCAAATGTCACCTGAGCGTTGATCATTTTCTTTGGTCCTTAGGACACTGCCTGGAGCAGAGTCTCTTTGTGTTTACTGGATCAGCACCAATTTTGTTCAGACTTCTGTCAAAATCATCCCCAAACCAGGCACCTCTTCTTCCTTCCTCCCAGTGATTGTCTTGTGGTTGGAGACTCAAAACCTGCAGGCTGATGGGAAATTACACTGTGTGTGACATATCACCAATAAGTCTAGAAGCTGTTATTACTATTGCTATTACTGCTACGATTCCTGTCTCTTCTTAACACCAATCCATAATACTATTGAGTGGTCCTTTATTCAGTGACTCAAAATATATGCCACAGACAATACAACCAATGATTCAAATTCTGGATAAATGGTAAACAATGATCTTTAAAATCAATGAAGATTGGACACTGAATACACATGTAGGTGGAAAAATAAATGAAAAGGGTGATATTCCTAGCTCACAACATACAAACAATTCATGATAAGGAGTGATTCTCAAGGGAAATGATAAATAACTGAGTATTGAAGAAGGCATGTCATCCACAAGCAAAACCCAAAACCCAGTCACGGCCATCAAATGCATTCTGATTACAGCAACGCTTTGGGACAGGACAGAAGTGCCCCTTGTGGCTGTCCAAGACTAACAGTTTACAAGAGTCAGCCTTTTCTTTCTCAGGGGTTGTGGCTTGTCCTTTCCAACCGCTGACCTGGCAGTTAATAGCCCTATTTGTAAGTGACAGGTGGGAAAATGGGGGCTGAAGGGCCTGGTCACCACCAAATGCAGACACTAAAGGATTAACTGGCCATGCCACAATAGAGAGGGTTGAAAGAATTCAGGCACACATTATACACCTAAGGGGACAATCCAAAGCTGGACAAGGACAGACTAAAGTCACATGCCTACAGGTGAAGGTCAACCTGGACATGCTCACTATGCACCAGAAACATCGGGCACTAAGAGTGGCCAACACCCTCAACCACACCCACCCCCAAGTGAGGACTGATAGGGGGTTAAACAGTAGCCTGAAGGCAAGATCTGGTGTCAGCACAGGCGCGCCCTCTTCCAGGGCTCATTCTCTAAGGAATGCCTCTTGCTTATTAGGTTCCAACATTCTTTGGGCTCAGCAGCCTCCTCTTTCTGCCCATTTTTACCACGTGGATCTTCACGCTCCCCCCAAAGCAGTAATGTTCAGTCTCCAACCATCCCACAGCCACGCCATGCTGCCTGGAACGCTTTCCAGAGGCAGCATTTACTATCGGACCGAACCCCCCCCCCTTTCTTTCATAAAAATGTACTTGGATTTACAAAAGTGCTTCTGTCGAGCGAATTCTTTCAGTGCTGAGAAGGAAGACCGGGGATGGAGGGGATTGCAGAACCTTAACGTAACCACGACCCCACCAGCCTTTGGCACGAGGGCGTGCTCACCACTTCCCGGCGAGTCCCAGCGCAACTGTAAAGGGTTCCTGACCCGGTGCGTTCCGTCCTCAGGGACAAGCGCACAGACCTGCGAGCCTCACCGTCAGCCCGCCCGGCCGCGGTCCACGGGCGCTCGCCCTGTTGGTCCCACGGCAATCGACGCTCGCCTGCCCCCCAGCTCCACCCCGGCCACGTCCCGAGCGCAGGGGCCCCGCTTTGCTCAGGTGCTCACCTAAGATGAAAACCCCCGTCTTCCTCCGGCCCCTCGGGCGTCCCGGGAACTCACACTCGTCTCGGGAAGCGTCCACGGCCCACGGCGCCCGCAAAACGTCATCAACGCGCGCGGCGGCTCCGCGAGACTCCTGGGAACGACGGCGGCCGCCGGGGGCCACAAGTGTCCGCGTCTCCAAGCGCGCCCGCCCGCCGCGCCCTCGGCGCGTTCGCGAAGCCTCCCCAGGTGCCTAACGCGGCCCGAAGGAAAGGTGCGCGTGCGCGTGCGCGGGGCGTCTCTCCGCCGTGATCTGGAAGTCAGTGGATTGTGAAGTTATCTGGATTGTCAGAGTTACTGCCGCCTCGAACGCCGCCGCTAAGGCTCCAGTAAGTGAAGGTTAAGGTCAAGTCCCGGACGAGAGGGAGAGAAGAACATAAAGGAGGCAGACACAGTTCATAGCAGCATGCTCACCTTCACCTCAGCCCTTCTTGGAGCTCCCAGCGGACGCCGGAGAAGAAAGCCCGTCCGCGCTACCTGGAGATATTTATAGGGAGCCACAGACATGCATATTCAGTAGTTACATACGTCACCGGGTGGGTGGGAATCACAGCACAACTCCCTGAGCTAACAGGTGAGGTAACTTAAAGAAGGTATGAGGGGTTGGGTGCCTGGCGGGGGAAAGAATAGAATCAAGAATGTCAGCTTCCATAGGGAGACAGAATCCACCGCGCATGCGCACAGTCCAAGGCAGCACAGGTGCTGGGGAGAACCTGGGGGAGCCACACTCAAAGCAGGACGATGCACCACACCCCATCTCCAGTTTACCAAAGGTGTGTCTTTCCCACCGGGAAACACCAGCTTTGCAGAGTCCTTCTGCTAAAGTTAGGTAATGTAGTCTGGCCATTCCCACACTGGATGGCGCTACTGACCCTGTGTGGGGGAATCCAGCCCCTCACAATCCTGTATTTGTGGTTTCTTACACTGCATTTGTAGGACAAACAGTGGCTAGAAAGGCCATAATATAGATATGCATTTTTTTCCGTGTTTAGGCAAATATAAAATCATGTAAACTAGTGGTCTCAAATGCCATTTTCTTGGATGATCCCTCACTATGATTTCATATACATAAATATATACACATATTGGTCAATATACTTTCATTTGTCATGATACAGTCATAGCAAGGCAAACAGAAAGCCTTGCTCATTAGCTTTGGATGTCTAATTTGGAAGGAATGGTCCACACATGACTAGCTAGCAGGTGATAGACAGAATAAAGAATGTGAATTTTAAAATAAAAATGGGTAATTGGAATCTGGAATGTTGATTCTTGTCGGTTGCTATCAAGTCAATTCTGACTCCACGTGATGTAAATGACAAATTGCTTAGAAGAGAAACCCTGCAGGGTAAAAGTGGATTGATGGGATTGTTTACATACTTTAGTTTAGTTTCCCCAGGTCAGAAAAAAAGGAACAATTGAGAATCATTTACATTATGAATGTTAGAATTCTTAGAAGGACTGATGAACCAGTAGTCAATCTTCTAGTGCCTACTTATGGCTGTAAGGGATATTTGTCACTTAGTGTCTTTGGACTTGGTCCTGAGGATGAATTCAAGAATGAAAAAGGAAACTTTCCATGTCTCGTTAGAGAAAGCATGGACTTTATCTGGAGTCTGTGTAAGTGGCATCATGATAACCCCAGGTAATGTCCTGTGGGCAACTGAGGACCTCAAAGAGTCTATGCAGCCAAATTCTCTGCTCATAATTAAGAGTCTGGAAGGCCATTTGGTGGAGGAAGGCATTCACGTTTCAGAGATAGAGATGAGTCCTTGTCACATACTCCTGACTGAAAATTATCCCCACCATCATCCATAATAGTGCTACTTTAAAGGTGTTCTTACAAGCACATGGCTGCTCTCCAGACAGCTGAAGGCTACCTGTCTCTGAAAACAAATTCTATTGTTCTCATTCAAAGGTGGACAAGTCCCCCCTGCCTGATACCAATTCTGGTCTTGGCTTACTACTCCAATGAGGCCAATGATAAGGTTAAGACACTGTCCACCTTGTTAAGTATGTTATTGATGGGGCTCCCATGCCCCAAGACTATATAAACTCGTTGGAAAATATATTTGCTCTTTCTCTTTGCACATTTTACCTCTTCATTTCCCCCTAATTGCACAGCCGCACCTCAGGACCCTTCTGGTCATAAGGGTGGACCTCCTAATCTAGTCAAAGGTGATGCACTGTTTATATCAGGTTCAAAGACAAGGGATCGTTGTGACAATGACTTTTGGGGTTAAGAAAGCAAGATGTAATCACCACTGAGTTGGTTCCTAGTCCCAATGACCTGACCTGTGTGACTGGAACCCTGTCCCTCGGCTTTGGCCATGGCTGATCCTTCTTGTCTGTCCATCGCCAGCCCTTCCTTTTCACCCCCTCTCAGTGGACAGAAACCTTCAGCCTTTTAGGTCAGCAGCCAAACACACTGTGTGCTCTAACCGTCAATTCTTGGCCTAAGGGCTTCTTTTAATAGACCTTAACTATTCGGTAAACACATTTTGATTTAAATTTCCATGTCTTACCTCACCATGATGTTAAATTACTTAGTCCATGGGAGAAATTACACACACACACACACACACACACACACACACACACACACACACACACACACATATTTGGAAGTGAATGAATAGTCCCATGAAGAAGTGGGCGTGATGCATTTCTTTCACATGGCCTTCCCAGCCACTGTTGGTCATACCCTGCCCACCCCCCTCAAATGAATGTGTAGGGTCATGCAAACGTGGTGTATGAAACCCTAACAAGTTAATCAATATTGCCATTCGGTAACCTTAAAAAACATGCTGTCTTCCCATGCAGACAAAGGAGAAAACACACATGTGCACACTCACACCCCATTTCCTATTGTACGGAAATTATTTAAATAAGGCCACCTTAACCAAGTCCCCAGAGTTGGATAAACAGGAAATTCGGTGAGCACGCGTCCCTGAAATTTCTGGCCCTTGGCGGCGCCTTAGTCCAATCATCTTCAAGGTGCCTGTGGGCCTGCCATGGTGTGCGTGCATTTGGGAAAGATCCTGAGCAGCTTGTGGAGCCGTGCATCCTTCGGGAAGTAAGCGTCTGTTATCACAACGACTTGTGTGTACGGAGGGTATCCAGTGCGTTTTCCATCTTTGAAACAGGGTGAAAGACGTGTGGACGGGTTTCGGGGGGTCAGGGCCGGGCTGGGGGACTTGGGGGAAGATAAAGGAGGGGGCACCTTCAGGGTCCTACCCAGGGCAGGCCCAGGCTGCCCCGACGGTTCCGGGCCCGGTCTTTGCGCATCTCCCTGACCGATCGTCTCCACTGGTGAGTAACGCTGTGTGATTGCATCCGAGCCTAGGTGCGCAGCACTGCCATTTGCAAAAGGCTGGTGGCGGAATGGTTGGGTCGGGTTTCTGGACCGGCATTGCCCATGGTCGCTTCTCAACCCGGAAAGAATGCACGCGCCAGCAGCACTTTTGTAAACCCAAGTAATTGTTAGGAGGGAAAGGGGAGTTCTGGGTACTAAAGGCTCAGGTAGTGCACTCAGGCTGTCTCTGGAATACGTGCAAGGCCGCATAGTGGGGGCCCGGGGTAGAGTTAGGCTCAAAATTGCCGCTTCAGGGGAGCGCGGAAATGCACCTTGAAAATGGCTGGAAGGGGGCTGTTGCTGATCCCAAACTTGCCTGAACTGAAAGAGGAAGACTAGCTCTGGAGAGACAGAGTATGAGCCCTCACAGAGCCCCAGCTTCCGCAGGAGCGATCCCGCTCTCCTCCATGAAAGACAGGGGCCTGCCCTCAGTCTCCTGCTAGTTATGTGCCACCCTCCCCCCTTGTCCCCAATTGGGGGTGGCCTGGTTCAGGGTATTGGCCATACTTATTGGCTGAGTTCAGGCACATGTGTAACTTAATGTTACCGGTGCCTAGTGTGACTGCCCAGGTGACCTGCACCTGCACCTAGGTCACCTTGGTCTGAGCATGCCCAGCTTTGGATGGTCCCCAGAGGTGCCTGCGGTGTGCCTGCTTTCTTTGAAACCCCTTGATTGTGGCACGCCCAGTTAAGTTTCATTTGGTGGGCACCGCAACCTTTATCCCTCATCTTCCCACCTGTCAGTCACAAATGAGGCTGCTAACTGCAAGGTCAGCACTTAGAAACTACAGGCCACTCATTGGGAGGCAGATTAGGTTTTCCACTCATGTAAAGAGTTAGATTCAAAGGTAAACAAGCGTCCATCTAACTCAGAAGCAACAAAGCCCACATGGAAGAAGCACACCAGACGCTGTGATCATGAGGTGTTGAAGGGATCAGGTATTAGGCATCAAATAACAAAGAATCAAATCATTGTGAATGAGGGGGAGTGCAGATTGAGGACCCAAGGCCCATCTGTAGGCAACTGGACATCCCCTCACAGAAGGGTCTCGGGAAGGAGACGGGCCAGTCAGGGTGCAGTGTCGCAATGATGAAACATACAACTTTCCTCTAGTTCCTAAATGTTTCCTCTCCCCCACTATCATAATCCCAATTCTACCTTACAAATCTGGCTAGACCAGACAATGTACATTGGTACAGATAGGAACTGGAAACACAGGGAATCCAGCCCAGGTGGTCCCTTCAGGACCAGTAGTGAGAGTTGTGATACTGGGAAGGTGGAAGGAAAGTAGGGTAGAAATGAGGAACCTATTACGAAGATCTGCATATAGCCTCCTCCCTGAGGGATGGACAACAGAAAAGTGGGTGAAGGGAGACGTCAGACAGTGTAAGATATGACAAAATAATGATAATTTATAAATTTTCAAGGGTTCACAAGGGGGGGAGCAGGCAGGGAGGGGAAAAATGAGCTGATACCAAGGGCTCAAGTTATGTTTTGAGAATGATGGCAACAAATGTACAAATGTGCTTGACACAGTGGATGGATGTATGAATTGTAATAAGAATTGTATGAGCCTCCAATAAAATGATTAAATAAATAAATTTTTAAAAAGAGTCTTGGAAACCACAATGGGTAGTTCAGCAGAGTCCCAAAGGGTCTCTATAATTGGAATCCATTCAGTGGCAGTGAGTTTGTGCTTTGGATTTTGATTGTGGATGACATGCCAAGGTGTAGTCAATTAGCATTTCCCTTGAGAATCACTTTTTACCATCAATAGATAATTTATATATTGTGAGGTAGCTATTATGCTTTATTATTTATTTTTGTTGCCCTGCATATGTATTCAGTGTCCAGTCTTAATCTATTTTTTTTAAACATGATCATTTACTGTATTTTCGCAAACCTGAATCTTAGGTTTTGTGGCAGTTACATAATCTAATGTCAATTTGAGATTTGAGAGAATTCAGAGTGAAGGGGTAGACAACATAACAATCCCACACTTGATCCCATTGTTGCAGCCATGATCTCAACCTTCTGCTTGAGGGCCTTCCACTTCTGTGCTTCCCATTTCTCCAGGGAATGGTCTCTCCTAACAGCAGATCCAAAGTATCTAAGACAAAGTCTGGCCATTCTTCCCTCAGACAGCACCCATTATGTACTTCTCCCAAGACAGAGTCGTTTGCCCTTTTGGCAGTTGATGACACTTCATATTCTTGGCCAGCACCACAATACAAACGAATCCATTCTTCTTTGGCCTTCCTTAGTCAATGTCCAACTCTTACATGCTTATGAGGCACTTGAAAACACCAAAGTTTGGGTCTGGTTCCCTTTGGTCCGAAATATAATATTCTTGCTTTTGAATACTCTAAAGCAGCCATTCTCAACCTGTGGGTCATGACCCCTTTGGGGGTTGAATAACCCTTGAACAGGGGTCGCCTAAGACCATCAGAAAACACATATTACCGATGGTCTTAGGAACCAAGTCACCTCTCTATCCGTCTCCAGGTGGGCCCTCGCTCATGCAGATATGCCCATATCCAAGAACCCAGTGTGAAGACTCTTACCCATGCTACACCATGCTTCAAGACAAAATTTCATTTCTTTGTCATTATAAATAAATATTTTACAATATATAACTATATATTTTTTGATAAATCGCTATGCTTAAATTATGTTCAATTTGTAACGATGAAAATACATCCTGCCTATCAGATATTTATGTTATAATTGATAACAGTAGCAACATTAGTTATGAAGTAGCAACAAAAATAATTTTATGGTTGGGGGGGGTCACCAACACATGAGGAACTATATTCAAGGGTCACTGCATTCGGAAGGTTAAGAACCACTGGTATAGTTTGTCCCACCCTAAGGAGGGCCCACACCCTTCTGATAAGGGTAGTGGATTGTTTCCCTGAAGGAGAGCCCAGAGTGATCAAGCCCAATCAAGGGTGACCAAGGTTAGGCCACCATCTTGAGTCTAGAGTCCACCCATCTTGCCACATGTATACCCCTAGACCCTCCACTTTCTATTCTGTGTACACCCCTAGCTCAACCCCTTCCTGTGATGCCTGTGTGTATTGTACAGCCCCTTCCTGTGAAGTATGTGGTTACCTATAATCAGGGGTCTTTCATGACCCTAAGCATATATATAGCCCTTTGTCAGGAATGAAGAACATACACTCTCTCCTTTCCTCTCTCCTTCTCCCGCCCTCTGCATGGACCTGGCTGCTGAGATCATGGCCATTCCAGAGATGAGCATGCTAGCATAAAATGTGTCTGACTCCTTTACTTTACCTTCTTTTTTTTTCCTTCTTTTTTTTTAAAGTCATTTTCTTAAGGGCTCACACAACTCTTATCACAATCCATACATACATCAATTGTGTAAAGCACATTTGTACATTCATTGCCCTCATTATTCTCAAAACATTTGCTCTCCACCTAAGCCCCTGGCATCAGCTCCTCATTTTTTCCCTCTCCCTACCTGATGCCCCCTCCCTCATAAACCCTTGGTAATTTATAAATTATTATTTTGTCATATCTTGCCCTCTCCGACGTCTCCCTTCACCCACTTTTCTGTTGTCTGTCCCCAAGGGAGGAGGTCACATGTAGATCCTTGTAATAACTTCCCCCTTTCCAACCTACCTCCCTCTATCCTCCCAGTATCGCCACTCACACCAATAGTCCTGACAGGATCATCCGCCCTGGATTCCCCATGTTTCCAGTTCCCATCTGTACCAGTGTGCATCCTCTGGTCTAGCCAGACTTGCAAGGTAGAATTGGGATCATGATAGTGGTTGGGGGAGGAAGCACTTAGAAACTAGAGGAAAGTTGTACGTTTCACTGTTGCTACATCACACCCTGACTGGCTCGTCTCCTCCACGAGACCCTTCTGTAAAGGGATGTCCAGTGTCCTACAAATGGGCTTCGGGTCTCCACTCCACATTCCCCCCTCATTCACTATGGTAAGAATTTTTGTTCTGATGATGCCTGATACCTGATCCCTTCAACACCTCGTGATTGCGCTGGCTGGTGTGCTTCTTCCAGGTGGGCTTTGTTGCTTCTGAGCTAGATGGCCATTTGTTTACATTCAAGCCTTTTAGACCCCAGATGCTATATCTTTTGATAGTGGGCCACCATCAGCTTTCTTCACCACATTTACTTATGCACCCATTTGTCTTCAGTGATCCTATCATGGAGGTGAGCACACAGTGATATGATTTTTTTGTTCATTGATGCCTGATAACTGATCCTTTCGACACCTCGTGATCACACAGGCTGGTGTGCTTCTTCCATGTGGGTTTTATTGCTTCTGAGCTAGATGGCTGCTTGTTTACCTTCAAACCTTTAAGACTCCAGATGCTATATCTTTTGATAGCCAGGCACCATCAGCTTTCTTCACCACATTTGTTTATTCACCCACTTTGTCTTCAGCAGTTGTGTCGGGAAGGTGAGCATCACAGAATGCCAATTTAATGGAAGAAAATATTCTTGCATTGAAGGAATACTTGAGTAGAGGCCCAATGTTATTCTGCTACCTTAATACTAAATCTATAAATACATGCACATAGATCTATTTCCCCATCTTCATATATAAATATATTTGTAAAAGTACATCTTTTTCTTGACCTCTATAAATGCCCTTTGCCTCCCAACTCTTTCCTCTATTTCCTTTGACTTTCCTCCTGTCCCACTATCATGCTCAGTCCCCACCTGGGTTTCAGCAATTCCTCTTGGTTACATTACTCTTGATCATTGGATCACTTGTTGTTTCCTTGTCCCTGGGTTTGTTAACATCACTACCTTTCCCTCCACCTTCCCCTCTCCCATGTCCCACCTGAACTATCAGTCCCTTTGTTTTCTCCTCCTGATTGTTCATCCAGCCTATCTTATTTAAACAGACCTGTGGAGATAATAACATGCACAATGACAAGACAGAATAAAACCAAGCAACAATATACAACAAAACAACAACAAACCAATGACCAAAAACAAAACACAACAAGAAAGAAAAGCTTGTAGTTAGTTCAAGGATTGTTTGTTGGAGGAGTCAGACACATTTCATGGTATCATGCTCACCTCAGCTCCTCTTGGTGATACACCAATGCCCATACATACTTAGTGGCATGATAACAGGTAAACCCACACGTCACAGGAAGGGGCTGTGCAATAGGCACAAGCATGACAGGAAGGGGATGAGCTAGGAGTGTGCATGTAATAGGAAGGAGAGGGAATAGGGGTATATATATGAGAAGATGGGTGATCCTAGACCTAGATTCAATGTGGCAGCCTAACCTTGGTCATCCTTGAGTGGGTTTGACCTCCCTGGGCACTCCTTCAGGGGAACAACCTACTATCCTTATCAGAAGGGAGTGGGCCCTACTTAGGGTGCAACAGACTATACAGTCTGATTGCTCTAGATGTCTGATAACCCCCAGGGAGAAAATCTGACCTACTTTTGTTGACCTCCTAGGGTACAGTCAATTGCCAGGTGTAGCTAGCAGCTAGGTTTGGCATATATTTGTGGGAGACAACTTGGGAGAAATCTTCCTGTTAAAATTATTTTCGTTGCTACTTCATAAGTGTAATTTTACTACTGTTATGAATCACACACATGTAAATATCTGACAGCCAGGATGTATTTTCATTGTTACAAGTTGAACATAATTAAAGAATAGTGATTATATTAAAGGCTCAAGTGGAAGGCAAATATTTGGGAGTGATGATGGCAACAGATGTACAAATGTGCTTGACACAATGGATGTTTGTACGGATTGTGATAAGAATTGTGGGAGCACCCAATAAAATGATTTTTTTAAAAGAATAGTGATTAATCACAAAAGAATATGTAATTATATATTGTGAAATATTTATAATGACAAAGAAATTAAATTTTGTCTTGCAGCATGGTATAGCATGGGGAACAGGCTTCACACTAGGTCCTCTTATGTGGCCTATCTGCATGTGGACGGACCCACCTGGAGACAGGAGCAGTGCCTCAGTTCCTAACACCATCGGAAATATGTGTTTTCCCATGGTCTTCGGAGACCCCTGTGAAAGGGTTGTTCCACCCCAAAGGGGTGGACACCCACAGGTCCAGAACCACTGAGTTAAATCATTGGAGACAATGGCATTTCAGAACACTAGTTTACATGAGTTTATATTTCCCAGCACAGTATATTTGAAAGTGAATGAATAATTGCATGCACCAATGTGGAGTAACCGGTTTCTTTCAAATGGCCTTCCTAGCCTAGCTACTGTGTTTGGTTCCCATCAATGAGCCATGCAAATGAGGTGTATGAAACCCTAAAAAGTGGGTCAGTATTGCCATCCGGTTAAACTTAAAAATCAAACACACACACACACAAACTTACACACACTCCGGTTAAACTTAAAAATCAAACACACACACACACACACACACACACACACACACACACACACACACACACACACACACACACACACACACACACACACACACACACACACACTTTCCTTTTATGTGGAAATCGTTCAAATATGGCCGCCCTCACCCAGTTGTCCTTAGAGGGCGGAACCGGAAATAATCCCTCGCCTACGCGTTCGCCAAAAAGTTTGACCCTCGGCGGCCGCCGTCGTCCGCGCAGGCGTCCACGTGACTGGCGGCGCTGCCCGCGGAATTTGAGTAGGCTGCGGAGCCCCGGTGGAGCCAGCGACCCTGTGGGAAGTAAGTGTGAGTTATGGGGGTGACTGGTGAGCCGGGAGGAACGCGGTGTTCGTCTTTCAAACAGGGCGAGCGACGTGAGGTCTCAGGATCCCCGGCGGCGCGGGGGCGGGCGCTTGGGGGGCAGCAGGGGAACCGGCGCCTTAGGGTGGGAGCGGGCTGAGCGCCCGGGGACCCCGGCCCGGGCCGCCCTCCCTGAATGCTAGCCTTCGCTGGCTAAGCGACCGCTTGTAGTTCATTGCATTCGAACCTGTTGTGAGCACGCCAGGGTGCAGAGGGCGCCTGGTGATTGAGTGGATACGTTTGGTTTCAGACTTGGTGTTTCTCGTTCTCCTCAACGCTGAGGATGCATGCATGCGGCAACGCGCTTTTGTAAGTGCATGTGATTTTTACGAGGGAAGGGGGAGTCTCGGGTCCCAGATTGGACATCCTGTCTGGTGCAAGGCAGCTTCGCACGGGTCGGGTGTGAGTTCTCCGCGGAAAATTGCTGCTTTGGGGGAGCGTGAAAAACCACGTGGAGAACGGGCAGAAAAGTGGAGGCTGCTGAGCCCAAAGAATACCGGAACCGAGAGAGGAGGAAGCGCCCCCTAGAGCGCGCGCGCGCGAGAGAGACAAAGAGGGTGAGCCCTAAAAGGGCGCGAACGTTACACCACAGCGATCCTGCCTTCCCACCTGAAAGACAAAGGCCTGTCCTCAGTCTCTGCCTTTAATCCTCACTTAGGGGATGGCCTGGTTGAGGGTGTTGGCCATTTTTAGTGGCTGAGTTCAGGCACATGTTGCTGGTGCCTAGTGAGCATGCCCAGGTTGACCTTCACCCGCACCTGGGTGACCTTGGTCTGAGCATGCCCAGCTTTGGATGGTCCTCATAGGTGTCCGATGCGTGGCTGATTTCTTTCAAACCACATTACCGCGGCATGCCCAGTGAGTTTTCTTTACGTGTAGGCATTTGGTGGAGACCACCCCTTCATCCTTTATCTTCCTACCCGTCTGTTAAAACTTGGGCTGCTAATGGCATGGTCAGGAGTTTGAAACTGCCGCACTTAGGGACAAAGGCAAGGCTTTCTACTCTTGCGAAGAGATACAGTCTTGGAAACCCACAAGGGATAGTGCAATAGTGTCCCAAAGGGGTCAGTATAATCAGAATCCATTTGATGGCAGTGAGGGGTTTGGGGTTTTGGTTAGGCCTGTCTTCTTCAAGGTTAGGTGATTTATCATTTCCCTTGAGAAACACACCTTCCCATGAAATGATAGTTCCTACGTTGTGAGGTAGGGGTTACACTTTTCTTTTTTTTTCTGCCTTGCATGTGTATTCGGTGCCATCTTCTTATTTCAAGATCATCATTTACCAGATTTCTGCAATTCTGAATCTTAGGTTTTATTGCCCCGGCACATACTCCGAGTCACTAAATAAAGGACCAGTCAACAGTATTGTGTAAAGTAGGGGGACAGGAATAGTAACAGCATCTAGATCAACAGGTGATGTGTCACACACAGTGTATTTTCCCATCAGTGTACAGGTTTTTAATCTCCAGCCACAAGAGGAGCACTGGGAGGAAGGAAGAAGAGGTGCCTGGTTTGGGGATTATTGCTTCATGAGAGACAGAAGTCTCTGAACAAAATTGGAGCTGCTCCAGTAAAATCAAAGACAGAACATCTCTGCTTTTGACAGTGCCCTAATGACTAAAAGAATGATCAACGCTCAGGTGACTTTTGACTTGTTTTGTGTTTTGTGGGTTCCTAGTGGATTTGTAGAAGCCTGTATAATGCCAGTTTAGTTCATCAGAAATGTGCTCATTTGGAAAATTGGAAGCTGAAGAGAAATAAACTTTGACCCGTCCTTCAAGATCAGTTATGTAGAAGATCAGGGATAATACTAATTTTCAGAGTATTACTAAACTTTGAGTAAGTTTCTTTCTAAAAGTTATGTTGCTTAATAATTTGAAGAGCAATATTTTCACGGATGTATCTAAAGCCCAACGAGTGTTGACAATAGTTTTAAAATGGCAGGTGGATTCCACCATCTTTCATGTTACAAAGGTAGAACAGAGAATCGCCATCAACATCAGGTCAAAACTAAAGAAGTGTCAAACACATACGTCTTTGGGATGTCAAGCTGGCAATCCCAAATCCATAGGGTAGATAGATACCCATCTGGAGGATTCTCTTCACTGCTGTGTTCGCAAAAAGGCTGATGGACCCAGGTGATCAGGTCAGGCAACATACTGCTGCGCAGTAAGGTGCGCTCGGTAAATCAAGACCAATGATAGATTGCTTTTGTGATGGCTGAGGAACCCTAACTGGGCAAGACAGCAGGCTGCTGGTTCACAGTGTTGTTAGATACCACGGAGTCTATCCAATAGCAACCCCATGCACAACAGAACAATGCTATAATTGAGCCCATTGTTGGAGAAAGTATATCAGCCTTTCTCCTTGAGGGCCTTCTACTTTTCTGCTGCACCTTTACCTTAGAAAGCATGACATCTTTCTCCAGGGACTGGTGTCTCCTGACAACATATCCAAAGTATTTAAGGCAAAGTCTGGCCATAGTTCCCTCAAAGGAGACACTCTTTATGTACTTTTTCCCAAGCAGGTTTGTTTATCCGTTTTTGTTTTTTTTAGTTCAAGGATCGTTTGTTGACCCTTAGGAGGTGTTTTCCAGTCCAGTCTGTTGGGGCACCACGCCCTGGCCCCAAAGACCACTTTCAGCATGCCCTGGGGACCTTGGCACTCCATTCCCTTGCTGTTCTGCTGCACTCCCCCCGTGCTTTGCCTCGGTGTGGTGGGATCAGGTCAGGTGCAATTCCCACACTGTGTCTCCTGTGCTGTCCCCTGTATTGCCCTTGGTCACTGAGGGCATCATGTCTCATAGTGGGGCCAGCCAAGTTTGTTAATCTTTTGGCAGTTCATGACACTTACTTTTCTTGGCCAGCACCACGGTTCAAATTCTTTGATCTTCCTTATTCAATGTCCAACTTTCACATGCATAGAAGACACTTGAAAACTCCCATGGCATGGATCCGGGGCCCTTTAGTCATCAACATCCTTGCTTCTGAGTACCTTAAAGAGGTCATACAGTGAGTCTTTATTCTCTTGCATGCTGTTTCCATATTGACAGGCAATTCTCTGTTTCCTTGAAAGTGTTGACTTCTTAGACCAATGAGGCCCATTTCCCTGCCTGAGCAACCATAGAAGGTTCACAGCGGCCAAGCAATGGCTGCAGAAGCTGACAGGCCTGTGGGAGAGCCTGTGGTGACCAATGGCAGGGCCACTCGCCGCTGTAATTGGAAGGCTTTTTAAGATGACCAAGAACAAGCTGACCTGATGTGGACAAGAGGAGCCTGTGCTAAGATGGCCAGTAGCACTTGGGAAAGCTGCTCTGCTTTCCAGAAGAGAGACCCTGCCTACATGGTTCTTTGAAACATTATTATAAATTGGACTTAATACATGTATGCAATCATTCCATGTTTTAGTCACATGCAACAGAATTGTGCATATGCTACCACAGTCAGTTTCTCAACATCCTTTTTCTATATAGACTCATGGATGTCATCTCCACTGCACCCCACCGCCACCTCCATGACCCTTGCCCCCCAAAACCTTTATTCTGTCTGCTGACTCATAGGTTCATCAGTCTGGTTTTCATATACCCAAAAAAGAAAAACATACCCCCAACTACTTCAATACAGTAACCCCCAATGACATAATACTGCTAGGATACCCTCTTATATGTACCGTTAAAAACCACCCAATACAACACCCCAACCTTGAGGTTTTTGTATCCTGAGCAGATCCAGTGTGCATCCTTGGGGGGAAACTGCTGGCAAGTTTTAAATGTTGGAGCTAGGCTTCTGCCCTTCCCATTCTTTCTTCAGCTTATCAATGTGCTCCCTTAAATGGCCACTGTCCTCCTATCCCTCCATTGTGGATAGAGGGAATTCACCAGAGGTTCATTTCCTGTATAGTTCCACCCGTCCATTTTGGGTTCCCACTGTCATTCATGCAAACCCTTCTGCAAACCACCAGATTGTCAGACTTTAGGCTCTGATCCTAATCCCTCCCTTCAACTTTGGATATTAAGATTCACAATCCTTTGGTGGTTGATGATGGTGTCTTCTTCCATGTGGATTTTGTTGACATCTCACTTAAGATGGCTTCTTGTTTGGAGACAAGCCTTTAATATCCACAGGCTATTTTATCTGATAGCGGGCAACATCTAATCTCTTTACCACAGGTTGCTATAGCACCTTCCTCCTCCGTGGTCCCTTCCTAGAGGCAAAGACCCAGCGGGACCATGATGCGCATGCTTTCTTATGCTAGTCTTGAGTATAAGCTCTCTTTCCTGACCCCAAATTATACTCTCTTCCTCAACCCATTTTGATCTGTGAGTTTTTCTGGGCCCTGGCAGTGGTTTAGCACACCCAGAGAGAGGCAAAGAGTCCTACCCATGGATTTACTTGTTTGGAAACTGGCAAAATTGGTTGAAGGGTTGAGATTCCTGTGAGCTGCACTTCAGAGAAATAAACCCTGAGCTGCCCCTGAGAGTTAGCGCCGATGCGGTTGGAAAGACTCTGACAATGTGGAAACCGGTGATACTCCTCACTGTCTCTCACAATCTACTGTTAACTTGTCTGTTAATCCAAACCTCTCTGCTTGTGTAACGTGTGTGGGTGTATAATTGTGAACGGTTTTCAGTTTCCTAGGCATACTTTCACTGTTGCATTTAGAAAATTCTAATTTCATTATTGGGTGGATTAAGGAATGTACACTCATTTATTTGAAAAGAAATGCACAAAACCAAGCCTAGATGTATAGATGTAGCCTACGTAGAACTGAACAGAACAACTTCCTTTACCTTTTTTTCATATTGCCAAATGGAAAATGCTTCATTGAATACAACCCTTTTGCTGTAGAAATCAGTGACACCCAGCGATGTGGCTGTAAAGTTCACCTGGGAGGAGTGGCAGCTCCTGGACCCTGCTCAGAAGACCCTCTATCAGGATGTGATGTTGGAGACCTACCGCCACCTGGTGGCCATCGGTGAGGCGAGCTCTCTAGTGATTGGCCTTGTCTTTGTCTCTTTCTTTCTCAGAGGCTGAAATCTCATTGCACTCTCTGGCATGAGATTGTTGAGGCAAATCTTTCTATTCCTGATAGCAAACCTTTTCCTGTTTGCCTTTTGAAAATTGAGTGTTCACAAACCTGAAGTGGAATTTGGTGTGTCTAAGATTCTGTGATTTCTCACGGACAGGTTATCAAGTTAGCAAACCTGATGTGTTCTCTTGGATGCAACGAGGAGAACCATCAGGATCTGTATTAGAAAAAAGCCACGGTGGAATGTGTTCAGGTGAGTGAGCCGAAAACACTCATGGGGAATGGTCGTGGAAGTTACATTCAGCTGGGAGAAGGCCTTACATCTGTGAGAAGATGTAACAACTTTCATGCATCCCTCTCCACTTGTGAGCCCTCTTTTTCTCTCAAGTTTAAAGAAATATTTATTCCTCTCCCTGAGATTAGATTTGCTCTCGTGTGATCTACATTTTGACATTGTGAGGTCCATACTTTGTTTCCTCAGCCTTCTCAACGCCATGCCTTCTGCATGTCCTACCTCCCTTACTATGAAACTCTCTCCAAAGACAGAACTTTGAATTTATAACTACCCTCAGGATACGATGCCTTCCTTCCCTATTCAATAGCATGGATTTATACCTTTGGTTAGGGGCAAGCAACTAGGGTCTTCTTCCCTTTAAAAACTCCTAGCTATTGGCATTTATTCTGAATGTTTACCACCTGCTGATCTTTCTTTATAGTTTCTACTCTTCTGATAATTTTGAAAGCAGAATGAACATTTTAAACATTCCATTCTCAGGTTTTTCAGGACCACTTTAAAAAAATCATTTTATTGGGGACTCGTACAACTCTTATCACAATCCATACATACATACATACATACATACATCGCGTCAAGCACATTTGTTGCCATCATCATTCTCAAAATGTTTTCTTTCTACTTGACTCCTTGGTATCAGCTTCATATTTTTTCCCTTATGAGCCATTGATAATTTATAAATTATTATTTTTTCATGTCTTAAACTGACTTATGTCTCCCTTTACCCACTTTTCTGTTGTCCACCCCCCTGGGAGGGTATTATAAGTAGATTATTGTGATCTGTTCCTCCTTCCCCCCACCATCCCCTTACCCTCCTGGTATGACTACTCTCGATATTGGTCCTGAAGGGTTTATCTGTCCTGGGTTCCCTGTGTTTCCCGTTCTTATCTGTACCCATGTACATGCTCTGGTCCAGCCAGATTTGTAAGGCAGAATTTGGATCATGATAGTGGGTGGAGGAAGCATTAAAGTACTAGAGGAAGGTTGTATGTTTCATCTGTGCTATACTGTTTGAAAAAGTTCAAGGAAAAATGAAATTCAAAGGTAGAGTGGGTGTTTGTGAGTGGTTTGAACTGTTCAGTGCAGATTGGGTCATCTGAAATGTAAATTCCTGTTTAATTCACAATAAAAGTTTCATTAAAAACCAATTGCATTATTGTACAAAAATTTTTTTTCTACAAAAATGTTTTAAGCCCCTCTAGTATATATATAAACAAAGGCTATAAGTGAAGAAATATATAGACAAGGATCAACATTATTTTCTTCGTAAACATCAGTATCTCAATGGCATCTGCTTTCTGTTCAAGAAAGAGATTTTGATTCCTTGTGAACCAAGCAATCTTTCAACCTGGACTGTTCCGCAATAGTACTTCGTAGGCTCCACTATGAGCCAGTTGAACTCGTAGCTTCCTCCTGCTACATCCAAGCTGTTCCAGGGTATCTTATGCTGTCTACTTGTGCTTCCTATGAGATGGTTGAAAACGCCATGGTTTGTGTCTGTTGCACCTTAGTCTTCCAATGACAGCATTGTATCTTAACTGCTGATCTTTTTTCTTTTAATTATTATTTTTAATAATCATTTTATTAGGGGCTCATACAACTCATGGCACAATCCATACATACATCCATTGTGTCTAGCACATTTGTATATCTGTTGCCCTCATCATTCTCAAAAACATTTGCTCTCCACTTAAGCACCTGGCATCAACTGCTCATTTTCCCCCCTCTTCCCTGCTCCTTCCTCCCTCATGAACCCTTGATAATTTATAAATTACTATTTTGTCCTTCGACATCTTCCTGCACCCACTTTTCTGTTGTCTGTCCCCAAGGGAGGAGGTCACATGTAGCTCCTTGTAATCGGTTCCCCTTTCCACCTACCCTCCCTCCACTCCTGGTATCGCCGCTCTCACCACTGGTCCTGAAAGGATTCATCTGTCCCGGATTCCCTGTGTTTCCAGTTCCTATCTGTACCAGTGTACATCTGCTGGTCTAGGCAGATTTGTAAGATGGAATTGGGATCATGGTGGGGGTGGGGTGAGGAAGCTTTTAGGAACTAGAGGAAAGTTGTATGTTTCATCATTGCTATACTGCACCCTGACTGGCTTGTCTTCTCCCTGCGACCCTTCCGTAAGGGGATGTCCAGTTGCCTACAGATGGCCTTTAAGTCTCCACTCCATACTCCCCCTCATTTACAATATGATTTCTTTTTGTCCTTTGATGCCTGATACCTGATCCCTTCAACACCTCGTGAGCACACAGGCTGGTGAGCTTTGTTGCTTCTGAGCTAGATGACTGCTTGTTTACCTTCAAGTCTTTAAGACACAGACACTCTATCTTTTGATAGCTGGGTCCATCAGCTTTCTTCACCATATTTGCTTATGCACCTGCTTTATCTTCAGCGATATCGTGTTGGGAAGGTGAGCATCATGGAATGCCAGCTTAATTGTCAGGGGAAGCCAGCCCCTAAAACATCATTACAGGTCCAGTAGGCGTAATTGTACTGCGGTAATAAGTAAAGATTATAGTAAAGTTATAGAGAGCATGAGAGATAGAAATGAAGTATTGAAATAAATGGAGTCAGACACATTTCAAGGTAGCATGCTCACCTCAGCCCCACTCGATGGTCCACGTGGAGGGAGAGAGAGAGTTTAATGGTAGCCCCCTTTTATATTCTCTGGGGACATGCAAGCCCCCTAATTACAGGTGAGGACATACTTCACTGGAAGGGGCTGTCCTATAGGTAATACAGTAATGAGGGGGGTGGTGGTCTAGGGACATACACACAATAAGAAGGGGAGGGATCCTAGGTTCAGGATGGAGGCCTAACTTTGACCTAGTCTCTAGATCTCCATAGGAACCATTATCAGTAGGGTGTGAACGCTTGGTCTCAGGCCTCAAGGAGGAAGAGTTTATTGTCCCCAGTAGCAGGGAGTGAAACCTGCCATATAGTCTGGTTGACTAACTGCCCTAGAGGCCTACCCTGTAGTCTGGTGACTGACTACCCCAGGGAGGATGTCTGTAAGCGTTTGACCTCTCCCCACAAAGTATTCTTGGATTGAGGGTGTATTTGAGTGGAGGCCCAATGTCCATATGCTACTGTAATACTAAACCTATAAATATATTTACATATGAGCATGCCTTTATTTGGACCTCTATAAATGCCCTTTGCCTCCTAGCTCTTTATTTCCTTTTACTCTCCTCTTGTCCCACTATCATGATCGGCCTTCATTTGGGTTTCAGTAATTCCTCTTGGTTACATTACCTTTGATCACACCCTACCAGGCCTCCTACACCCTCCACACCACCTATTTGGATCACTTGTTCCCTTGTCCCTGGGTTTGTTAACACTGCTCCTTTCCCCCTCCCCACCTCCCCCTTTTCCATGTCCCCCCGGAACCATTGATCCCGTTGTTTTCTCCTCCAGATTGTTCATCCAGCCTATTTTATTTAGCTAGACCTATGGAGATAATAACTGTATTAGACAGGGTTCACTAGAGAGACAAACCAGATTGCTAGTAATTATATATAAATATATTTATAAAGATAGATATATAATTCAAGAAATAAACCATTAAATTATATACAGATAGATAATACAAGAAATTAACAGTTAAATTATAAAGCAGTGAGACACTAGCAGTCCTTCAAGATTTGAGAGCTGCCAGTTGCCAGTCCCCTTCTGTAGAGAGAGCTGGGCTATATATACCCAGGCAGCAAACAGCAAGGCAGGTCCCCAACTGTCATCTACTGTCAGTCCCCAGCTCCAGAGATGAACATTCCAATCGTGTGGGCTTAAAGGGACCTCAACTTACAGCGACACAGTCCACAGGCTAGGCATCCCACAGGTAGTGTACCCCTTTAAACTGAGGCACAGAACAACCAAGGTGAGGCTCACTGAGCCATTTATCCCTCTGCCCTTCAGTTAATCCTACTTGTGTTTATCGACCAGGCTGGCACAATAAACTATAGCAATAACCTTCAGAAAAACAAGAGCAAAACCAAGCAACAAAAGAAAACAAAAACAACATCAACAACAAAAAACCAATGATTAAAAAAAAAAACCAGAAAAGCCTGTAGTTAGTTGAAGAACTGTGTGTTGGCCTTTAGAGTTTTTTCCTGGTCAGTCTGATGGGGCACTAAGTCCTGGCCCCAACGTCTATTTTTGTTATTCCCTGGGGACTTTGTTGCTCTGTTCCACTTGCTGTTCTGTTGGATGCCCTTAATGTTTTTGCTTCGCTGGATCAAATCGAGCGGAATTCCCACACTATTTCCAGTGTTGTCCTCTGTAGGGCTATGGCTCAGTGAGGGGCTTTCGTGTCTCATAGTGGGGCTGGCCATATGGTTTTCTGTGTGAATTAGTTGCTTTGAGTGGGAATGTTGTCCTCAAGGCTCTGTGGGCCAGGATGTGCTCCACTCTAATTGCAGATCTTTTACAGCAGATTTGCCAAATGCAGTGTCTTTGATATTGTATGAGCAGTCTATGCGCAATGAGTATAGATCCATGGCAAATGAAATGCTTTTCAACTTGAATCTTTATTCTCACGTACTGACTTGGTCCGGTTGGGAGAGTTTGGGTTTTGATTTTATGTTCCTTTGGTAATTTCTGCTGAAGTTTGGATTCAATGGTCTGCTTCAGTATGTGCCTCAAGTTCTTTCTGCCTTATAACACATGACTTTGACAGGGATTTATTACAAGTTAATGAGTCTTACTCTAATTCTGGACCCCAGTTCTTCCTGTGGTCCAATTTTCAGGTTATTAGCTCAGTATACAACATAAATATAACAGTGATCGCGTGCTCCAAAAGAGGGGGTGTGGTGCTTAGTTGTTGGATTGTGTCATTTCGTTGTTATTGTTGGTAGTTAACAAGGTTACTTTTGATTATAAAAGTTGTACTTATAGAAGCAGTGATTACAAAGGAGTGAGTTAACAGCAATGTACAAGTGGCCTGGGGATGGCATCTCACCTCCTCAGAATTCACACAGGGCAAGGAGAACAAAACTCAAACTCAGCCTTTAAAGCAGAGATCCGATGGGCCTCCACCCTCCAACCTTCATCTTCACCCTTCCATGGCATTCTCCGTTTCAGTGCTTTGTTTGATCATCCATTACAGTGGCCACAAGAATTCACAGGCAGTGCTCCAAACCATGGGTTTTAATTAGGGAAGTTTAAGGTTACATTTCAGTGCATGACTTCTTGGCTGTACCCTAAGTGGCGATGCAACGATGCTCATTTCACATTGCTAAGAAATGATCCTGCGGGATTCCACATGTAAACGCAGCCCCAAAGCACTCAGCTGCTGTTTTCTGGTTTCCCAGAGAGGGCCAGCAAATTTTCCAATAGAAGGCACTCAGTGTTTTCCTTTCATATCCCAGGAATCCTGCCCCTCTGTCTCATGAGCTTAATTTATTTCTGGCTCTCTTCTAATTCTACGGTGTTCCCAGTCTATGTTTTCGAAAAAGGATTTGTATTCATTTAGTCTGTTTATCTCACTTTGTTTCTGTATTAACTAACTTTGAGTTTCCATTTGTTTACATTGTTACCAGTGTACAAGTAACAATAAGCATGGTACTTTGTTTACATTCATATCGTTTTACACTAGATGACTCACTTGGATGCATTTTTTTAAATGATTCTATTGGAAATCAACATGAGGGAACGCTTATTATTTTCTTTTCTAGAAATCTGGAAAGTTGATGCTCATTCGCTTGAATACTCAAAAAAAGAAAGAAGATGGGAGAGAATGGAACAGTGCTATGATAGTGATGTTCATCAACACAAAAATAATTTTCTTATTATGGAAAATCATGGGACATTTGACCTATCTGAAAAAGCTGTGAAATCAATTTTAACCTTACCAAGAGTCAACCAGAGCAGAAGCAATAAAATAAAGAAGTCTATTATGCTTAATGGGGGTGAGAAGACTTTTCTCTGTGCTGACCAAGAACAATTTTGTAGTGAAGTTGAATTGCCCGGGCGTAAAACTTCTGATCGCCTTAAATCACAATGCATTAAGCTTCAGAAAAAGAACATCAATCCCAGCACTCAGCAGCGAACTCATAGTAGAGAGAATCACCACGTGTGCAGTTATTGTGGAAAAGGCCATTCACAGAAAAGACTACTTGTCATCCATGAGCGAATCCATACAGGTGAGAAACCCTATACGTGTAGTCAGTGTGACAAAGGCTTCACCAGTAAACCTTCTCTCACTGCTCATCAGTGGATTCATAGTCGAGAGAAGCCCCATACATGCTCTGATTGTGGAAAAGGCTTCATAGGGAAGAGAATGCTTATTTTCCATCAGCGAATTCATACCGGTGAGAAACCCTATACATGTAATCAATGTGGAAAAAGTTTCACCCAAAAGTTCTATCTCACTGTACATCAAAGAACTCATACTGGTGAGACGCCCTATGTATGCAGTGAGTGTGGGAAAGGCTTTACCAGAAACACTACTCTCAGGACTCATAAGCTAACTCATATTGCAGAGAAACCCTATGTATGTACTGATTGCGGAAAAGGTTTCACTGAGAAGAGCAGTCTCACTCTACATCAGCGCGTTCATACTGGTGAGAAACCATATGTATGCAGTGAGTGTGGAAAAGGCTTCTCTGGGAAGATGAATCTAACTCTGCATCAGTACACTCATACTGGAAAGAAACCCCATATGTGTGCTGAATGTGGAAAAGGCTTCACTAAGAAGATTTCTCTCAGTTATCATAAGCAAACACATGCTGGTGAGAAACCGAACATATGTAGTGAATGTGGAAAAGGCTTCGTTAGAAAGAGTGACCTCATAGTTCATCAGCGAACTCATACTGGTGAGAAACTCCATGTATGTAAGGAATGTGGAAAAGGCTTTGTTTGGGAGAGGGCACTGAGATTTCATAAGCAAACTCATACTGGTGAAAAACCCCATGTATGTAGTCAATGTGGAAAAGGCTTCACCCATAAAGGAAACCTGAAAACTCATCTACGAATTCATACAGGGGAAAAACCCTATGTCTGTGGGGAGTGTGGTAAAGCTTTCACCCAGAAGTCATCCCTCTTAGGGCATCAGAGTTTTCACACAGGGAAGAAACCCTTTGCCTGCAATCAATGTGGAAAATCTTATACCCAGAAGTCAACACTCAATCAACATCTAAAAGTTCACCAAGAGAAACTTTCGACGCAGTGAGAGGGACAGAGGTTTTAAAACGAAGCCGGGGGTGGGGGGGGGGGAGGACCTGATGCAAAGGGCTTAAGTGGAGAGCAAATGCTTTGAAAATGATTAGGGCAAAGAATGTACAGATGTGCTTTATACAATTGATGTATGTATATGTATGGATTATGATAAGAGTTGTATGAGCCCCTAATAAAATATTTTTTTTTTTTAAAAGGAAGAGCTCATGTCTCGTGGATTTTATATAGGGCATTTACCATTTAGCTGCAGTGTATGTGTGGAAACTTTTTCCTGTGCTTCTAAGTTTTTTTTTCACATAAAGCAAACACAAATGAAAAAGTTTTAATTTAGGCAAGGTTGGAATTCTCTACAGGGCGTCACATGTCATCATGCAGAATGAAAGCCTTGGCAAAATACCATATATACTCGTGTATAAGCCAAGTGTTTCAGCACATTTATGCTGAAAAAGTCCCCCTCGGCTTATACTCAAGTGAGGGTCCCACTTACCTATTATCTGGTGCAGTGCAGGTGTTCTCAGGTCTCGCTCATCTGCGGATGGCTGCAGCCTCTGGGTGTTCTGATGACTGCTGATATCACCGCTCTATTTTTCTCCTGCATGCCGGCACCTTGTGTTTTCTGTGCCATACTGGACAAAAACCTGCCCGCTTCTTTGGACTGATGGGGGGGGGGCACAACACATCCTTGCAGATCATGTTGGATGTGGCTGCTCTTCTCCAAGGCTGTGACCAATGACGTAGCCTTTACAGTCTTACCCATGCTTGCTCACACCCTCTTCTTCCTCCAAGCCTTGCTGAATACAAGTACTGATATGTCTCTGGTCTTGGGTATACAGTACATTTATTTACAGTACTTAGTCTCCTATGTTTTATTTTTTATTAACCTCTATTTTGGACTCAATGTTGACTATGCTTGCATAGAGCAACCTGTGTTGGGGTTCATAGTATACACACTGTTGTGTACGCACTGTGTTACTGCATGGGTTGCACAGCATCTCCCATGAATATGCGGCAATGCTGCGTGTGCAGTAACTGTGTATACAATGCAGCAAGTGTTTTATGAGCCCTAGCACAGGAGGCTGCTCTATGCAGTCACGTCATCACGTTATAGAATATTAGCAGCCTGCATTAGGCCTCAAACTATACAAGTTGTGGTGAGTACATGTGGTAAGGCGGCGTACGTAGTAATACTGCACATGCAGTAACACAGCATGTATATATAGTATGACTCCTAACACAGACTGCTGTATGCAAACATAGTTATGTTATCACATTCTGGAATATCACACCAAACGCCAAACCCTGAATTACTGCCAGCTCCCTTGGTGATCCTGCATGTTTTGGGTCTCGTGGTGTCTTTTGAGTGTGACTCTTTTAGGGGGGATGGGGTGGGGTGTAATTTGTTTTCCATGGTAAAGTCAATCTGTCTTGCTGCATTCTATTGCCAATTGATTTTACTTCTTTATATATACAGTTGCCTGGACACCGCCATTTTTACTGTAAATGGACCTCTTAAGAACTATAACTAGGTTTTATTTTTAGAGTAGGGCTTAAGGTCTATTTTTAGAATTCAACCACTATGGTATGACATTCTTTTTTCAAAGTCTTTTTTTTTTATCCTGTTAGAAATGGATTCCAATACTTCTAATCCTGGACCAAAACAAACACGCAGGTCATATGAAGCTGGTTTCAAACTTACAGTTGTGTCAAGAGCAGAAGAAAGCAATAACAGTGTTGCAAGTAGAGAATTTTGTGTTGATGTAAAACAAGTGAGGGAGTGGCGGAAAATGAAAGCTGACTTGGAAAAGATTCCAAAGGCAAAAAAAGCTCGACGTGGTTTAATGACTTCATATGGGGCTTTAGAAACTGAATTGCATAAATGGGTTATGGAGTGTCGTCAAAATGGTTACTGCGTAACACGCATGGAAATTCGCTTACGTGCCCTTCAAATGGCTAAAGATGACAAATTAAAAGCACCAGGCATTGAAAATTTTGTTGCATCAGCAGGTTGGTGTACCCGCTTCATGAATAGGTTTGCTCTATGTTTGCGGCAAAGATCAAAAGTTTTACAGACGTTGCCAAAAGACCTTGATGAGAAGGTGATGTCATTCCATTCATTCATCATAAAACAAAGAAGGATCCATAATTATGACCTGGGAGATATTGGCAAGGCAATTTGGATGAAACACCTATGACTTTTGATCTTCCAAGCAACAGAACTATGGCAGGTTTGGGAGACAAAACTTTATTCAAAACCACAGGAAATGAAAAAAAAAAAACATTTAACAGTTGTTCTGTCATGTTTGGCTAATTGAACTAAGCTGTGACCTGTCGTTATTTTTAAAAGAAAGATCTTGCCTAAAAAGGTCCAATACCCCTCACGAATTATAGTGCATGCACATATTAAAGGCTGAATGGATGAAGATGGAACAAAAAAATGGCTGGAAGAAATTTGGAACAGACGACCAGGATCAGCCTTAAAGAAAAAACCATCCTTGCTAGTTTGAGAAATGCTCAGAGCCCATACATCTGATGACAAAGAAATATGCAAAATCTTCTCAAGTTACTTTGACCATTATTCCAGGTGGGCTTACATCTGTATTGCAGCCCCTAGATGTGTGTTTAAATAAACCTTTCAAAGACCATGTGCTAAAGACGTGGCATGAATGGGTGTCATCTGGAAATTTCATGAAGCCTAACATAGAATTGATAGCAAAGTGGGTTCATGATGCCTGGGAAGAGATTCCAGAGGACATGGTGCTACGCGCCTTAAGAAATGTGGCATTAGTAATGCTATGGATGGAGTGAAGACAGTGCTTGGTGTGAGAACGACAACAGTGACGGTGATGACTGGGAACTCAGTGTGTCTATGCCGATAACCTCACACCAGGTAACTCTGAAGCTCTGGACATACACATGATGAGCAGGAATCCAGTTTTGAAGGATTTTAACTCTTGTGTTTTAGCTTAGTTGCTGATTGAGCTAAGGTTTTTGTGCTTTTAAGGTTATCATTGATACCATATTTGTGTTGATCCTCTTTTCTACTTACAAGGCTAGTTTAGTGTTTTTCTTTGAAATGTTGAAAAATCTTTAACCTATTGATGCAATTATTGTAATTTTATTTTGAAATATATCAGTAGCTGCTGTATTTCCCACCCAGGTTTTTGTGGTAAAATTAGGTACCTCGGCTTATGTTTGGGTTGGCTTATACTCGAGTATATACGGCAGTTAAGTTTGCAAAATGCCTTCTGTGACTTCTCATGTGTCATTTAACAGCAGTGGAATCCTAAGAAAAAATAAGAATGGAGTTCTTGTGGGACAGCCTATCTACAGAAAGGAATCAAGTATCAACATAGGATTTGTGCAGCACAGAAGCCATATCAATGTGGTGAATGGTGCAGTCCTTATGACTCCAGGGACTATGGTTGTGCCTCCAGCTTCCAACATTTTGTTTCATGTTCCATAAAGCCCATAGGACAAACTGATACACTAATGGGACAAGAGAGTTGAGAAAACTATCCACTTCATTGTATGGCAACAAAGTATCCTATGTGAAATCATGAATACAGAGGTTGGGAAATCCTAATTGATAAAGATGAATCTGATATTAACGCAAATGCATATAAATGGATTGCTCTTTTGTATCAATAAGATGAGTGAAAATCTGTGTTCATGTCATAGACAAAATAAGTCATGTAAATATTAAAATTAAAATGGGCAATTGGTATCTGGCATATTGTTTTGGGTTATTTGCTATCAAGTCAATTCTAACTCCTTCTGACCCCCCTTAGTGTAAATGACAAATTACTTACGAGAGAAACCCTACGGTGTAATAGTGGATGGTGGGCTTGTGCACATATTTTAATTCATTTTTCCCAGGTCAGAATAAAGGAACAATTGAAAACCAGAATTTACACAATGAATTTTAGAACATAATTAGAGAGACCAATGAACTAGTCAGTCTTCTATTGCTTACTGGAGATTGTAAGGAATATTTGTCACGTGGTGTCTGGACTTGACCCTGTTTCCAAGTACTGATGATGGAGTGATGAATGAAAAAAGGATCATTCCATGCATTCTTGGTGAGAGCATGAAGTTTATCGAGTATTCTTAAGTGGAATCATGATAACCCCAGCTCATCTAGTGTGGGAAACTGAGTACCTTGAAGAGCGTGCATGCGGCCTTATTTTCTATGCTCATGATTAGGAGTCTGGAAGGCCAATTGGTGGAGGAAGACGTTCATATTTGTGAGATACACATGACTCCTGACTAAAAATCATCCCTGAATTTCACCCCCAAATAGTGCTACTTTAAAATTGCACCTTACTACCACATGGCTGCTCTCCATGCAGCTGAAGGCTACCTATCTCTGAAGTACAAACATTCTATTCTCGTTCACAGGGTGGTCAACTCCCCTCTGCCTGCCCCTAATTCTGGTCTTGGGTTACTTCTCTAATGAGCCATCTAAGTTTAAGAAACTGACCACCTTGTTAAGTATGTTAAAAAAAAAATCATTTTATTGGGGGCTCGTACAATTCTTATCACAATCCATACATACGTCCATTCTGTCAAGTACGTTTGTATATTTGTTGCCATCATTCACACATTTGCCTTTTTTTTAACATTTTAGTAGGGGCTCATACAACTCATCACAATCCATGCGTATACATACATCAATTGTATAAAGCATATCTGTACATTCTTTGCCCTAATAATTTTTTTCTCTTTTCTTTTTTTACATTTTATTAGGGGCTCATACAACTCATATCACAATCCACACATATACATACATCAATTGTATAAAGCACATCCATACATTCTTTGCCCTAATCACTCTCAAAGCATTTGCTCTCCACTTAAGCCCTCTGCATCAGGTCCTCTTTTTTTTTTCTCCCCTCCCTCCAACATTTGCCTTCTTAAGCTCTTAATATCAGCTCCTCATTTCCCCGTCCCTCCCTACTGCCCCCTTCCTCATGAGCCCTTCATAATTCATAACTTATTATTATTTGGTCATATATTATACTGTCCCATGTCTCCCCTAGCCCCCTTCTCTGTTGTGCATCCCCCCAGGGAGGAGGTTGTACGTAGATTCTTGTAATTGGTTCGCCCTTTCCACCCCACATTCTCTCCACCTTCCAGGCATCGCCACTCTCACCACTGGTCCTGAAGAGAACATCTGTCCTGGATTCCCTATGTTTCCAATTGATATCTGTACCAATGTACATCCTCTGGTCTAGCCAGATTTGCAAGGTAGAATTGGGTTCATGATAGTGGCAGGTAAGAAGCATTTAGGAACTAGAGGAAAGTTATATGTTTCATCGTTCCTACCCTGCACCCTGACTGGTTCATCTCACAACCCTTCAGTAAGGGGGATGGAGACAATTCTAGATCAGTGCCCAAACACTTCTCTGACATCAGGGTCCCTGTGCTGCTTGCTGGTCTAACTCAGGTGAGGAAAGCTGCTGTGCCATTCGGCCTCTCTGCCATCAGCCTTTCTACTCCCACTAGACCCAGCTCCCAGGGAGTTTGTACCAGATATCTCAGCACTTAGCTGCTTTCTACATTGCGTATCTTGGCTGTCAGAATTCCAAACCTGGCGATGGGCTTTAAGTGTCCACTCTGTACTCACCCTCATTTGCAATAAGATTTTTTGTTCTTTGATGCCTGATAACTGATCCCTTTGATAGCTCGTGGTCACTCAGGCTGGTGTTCTTCTTCCATGTGGGCTTTGTTGCTTCTGAGATAGATGGCCGCTTGTTTACCTTCAAGCCTTTAAGACCCCAGATGCTATATCTTTTGATAGCCGGGCACCATCAGCTTTCTTCACCACATTTGCTTATGCACCCATTTGTCTTCAGTGATCATATCGGGAAGGTGGGTACCCACTGATTTGATAATTTTGTTCTTTGATGTCTGATACCTGGGCCCTTTTACACCTCGTGGTCACACAGGCTGATGTGCTTCTTCCATGTGGGCTTTGATGCTTCTGAGCTAGATGACCACTTATTTATCTGCAAGCCTTTAAGACCCAAGACACTATATCATTTTAAAAAATCATTTTATTAGCAGCTCATACAACTCTTATCACGATCCATCCATACATCAATTGTATAAAACACATTTGTATATTCGTTGCCCTCATCATTCTCAAAACATTTGGTCTCCACTTAAGCCCCTGGCATCAGGTTCTCATTTTTCTCTTCTCTCCCCACTTCCCCCTCCCTCGTGAATCCCTGATAATTTATAAATTATTATGTTGTCATATCTTGCCCTCTCCGACATCTCCCTTCACCCACTTTTCGGTTGCCTGTCCCCTAGGGGGGAAGTCACATGTAGCTCCTTAAAATTGGTTCCCCCTTTCCAGCCCACCCTCCCTATGTCCTCCCACTATCACCACTCACACCACTGGTCCTGGGGGGATCATCTGCTCTGGATTCCCTGTGTGTCCAGTTCCCATCTGTAGCAGTGTACATCCTCTGGTCTAGCCAGACTTGCAAGGGAGGATTTGGATCATGATGAGGGGGGCGGGCAGGAGGAAGCCTTTAGGAACTAGAGGAAAGTATTTGTTTTTCATCGTTGCTACATCACACCCTGACTGGCTCGTCTCCTCCCCAAGACCCTTCTGTGAGGGGATGTCCAGTGGCCTACAATGGGCTTTGGGTCACCACTCCGCACTCCTCCCCTCATTCACTATAAGATTTTTTTGTTCTGATGATGTCTGATACCTGATCTCTTCAACACCTTGTGATCGCACAGGCTGGTGTGCTTCCATGTGGGCTTTGTTGCTTCTGAGCTTGATGGCCATTTGTTTACCTTCAGGTCTTTAAGACCCCAGACGCTGTATCTTTTGATAGCTGGGGACCATCAGTTTTCTTTGCTACATTTGCTTATGTACCCATTTGTCTTCAGCGATCATATCAGGGAGGTGAGCACACAATGATATGTTTTTTTGTTCGATACTTGATAACTGACCCTTCGGCACCTCGTGATCACAGGCAGACACTATATCTTTTGATAGCCGGGTACCAACAGCTTTTTCACCAGATTTGCTTATGCACATATTTGTCTTCAGTGATTGTGCTGGGAAGGGGTGCATCATGGAATGCCAATTTAATAGAACAATGTGTTCTTGCATTGAGTAAGTACTTGAGTGGAGGTCCAATGTTCATCTACTGCCTTGATACTAAACCTATAAATATATGCACATAGATCTATTACCCACCATCCTATATAAATATATTTACATATGCACATCCCTGTATTTAGACCTATATAAATAACCTCTGTTGCCTAGTTCTTCTATTTCCTTTTACTTTCCTCTTGTCCCACTATCATACTCAGCCTCCATTTGGGTTTCAGTAATTTTTTTCCATTACATTGCCCTTGCTGAATCCCTACCAGGCCTCTCACACCCTCCCTGCCACTGATCTTGGATCACTTGTTGCTCCCCTGTCCCTGGGTTGTTCAATACCAGCTCCTTACCCCCACCTCCACCTCCCCATATCCGCCCGGAACCATTGCTCCTGTTATTTTTTCCTCCAGCCTTTTCGTCCAGCATATCTTAACTAGAATATGCAGAGATAGATAGATTTGCAGAGATAATAGTTAAGTATGTTATTGATGGGGCCCCCATGCCCCAAGAAACTTGTTGGAAAAGATATTCGCTCTCTATTTTTCCTGAAAAGGTGAGTATTTTGCACGCTTTGTCTTTATTTTCCTATAATATCAACAGCTGCTCCTCAGGACCCCTTTGGTCATGAGGGGGGACTTCACGATCCAGTTAGAGGACGACGAAGTACTTGTATCAGGTTCAAAAAACTACAAGGGATCATTGTGGCAATGATGGGAGTTAGGAAATCAAACTATTCACCATTAAGTTGGTTCCTGGTTCTGATGATCCTACTAGTGTGATTTGAATCCTGGCTCCTTGGTGTTTTCCTTGGCTGATTTTTTTTTTTGATAAGTCTGTCACCAGGCCTATTTAGCCTCTTCTCAGTAGACTGAAACCTCCAGCCTATTAGGTTAGCAGCCAAGTACAGTAATTGTTTGCTCTAACCGTGAATTCTTGGCCACAGGGCTTCTTTTTATAGTATTTAGCTGTTCAGTGAACACATTTTTATTTAAATGTCTGTGTCTTATCTCACCAAGGACATCATACATTCCTGCATAGTTTTCGATTCTGTTCCTTCATACAACTTGGTTATTATAGTTTCTATTTGTGAACTTATTTTTTTTTTGCTTCTTTTGTTTTTTTGTGTGTTCGTTTGTTTTTACTTTATTTTTTTATGTGAAAGAATTTGGGAGATTCCCTCCTCCACCCCCCCTCCCCCCAATCTCAGATTTGTTGTCACCTTTTCCCTAGTTTGTGGGTGAAACAACATATGGGATGATCTCATGTGGTTTCCCACCCCAGAAGTTTTATTACTTTTTGCCCAAAGTATTCTGCACGTTGATGGGATTTCGATTTCCTGGGTAAGAATCAACTTGATTTTTTTAAAAACATTTTATTAGGAGCTCATACAACTCTTATCACAATCCATACACACACACACACATATATATATATATATATATATCAATTGTATAAAGCACATCCGTACATTCTTTGCCCTAATCATTTTCAAATCATTTGCTCTCCACTTAAGCCCTTTGCATCAGGTCTTCTTTCAACTTGATTTTAGATAGCTTTTTCTACTCTAGGCTGGTAAATAACAAATCCTGATGCTTCTGACATAATGTGATTAACGAGATTGGCTAAACTCTTGAATTGTAGAGTGGAAGATTGGAGGACTAGATAGGAATATAAGAGGCCAAATTGTCTATGCTCATAATCTCAGGATTTGGAATGCTGACTCGTGGGGAGAGGGTCCCATAGTTATGAGACACAGATGGCTCCCAGTACACATTTCCAGACTAATAAGCATGTCCGCTATAGCCCCCCATAGCAGTGCTACCATAAAAAGTGTTCCCTGCTATCATCTAGCTGCTGCTCACTCTGCTCCTGCCTCCTGGAAGCTGTTTTTAAGAGTAATGAGACTCTTGTCTGTTCCATCCAAAGTGCAGCCACTCCCTTCTGATACTGATCACACAGTATTCCCTGGATAGAGCTCAGGGATATCCAAGGTTGAGCCAGGTCAAAGACAGCCATGATTCAGCCGCTGACTTAACAGGCAATCTTGAACACCTTAGCATGCAATAAACGATGAAAGTCTTATGCCTGGCAGTCAAGTCCTACTCAACATCAGAAAATTTGCAGACAAACTCTAAATACAGTGAGGGTGACGGCTTTCAAAACAAAGGAAGAGTTTATGTCTCATCAAGAATTTCCTGTAGGATGGTTATCGTGTAGCTGCAGTGTGTGTGGGAAAGCTTTTACTGGGGTTCCTAAGTTTTCTTGATGTAAAAACACAAAAGCGAAAAAGCTTTTAATTCAGTCAAGGTGAGAAAGCGCTCCACAAGGAGTCATGTGCCTTCACCAGTGATATCATGCATGAGGAAAGCCCTGGAAATGCAGTGACTTTGCCAGTGCTTTTGGTGATTTCTCTCATGTAAACACCAGTGGAATACTAATTAATAATGTAGTTCTGTGGGATAGCCTTTGACCAGAAAGGAATCAAGTGACGATAGAGAATTTGTTCAAGAATTGACCAAGTAGGTTGAAGAGTTGAAATGGGTTTCATCTCAACCTCAAAGAAATAAACCCTGCGCTGCTCCTGATAGTACCAATGATGTTAGAAAGACTCTGATAATGTGGATACTGGTAATATCCCAACTTTTCCCAGTGTGCTGTTAACTTGTCTGTCAATATAAATATGTATTTGTTCGTGTAATATGTGTTGATATATAATTGTGTGCTATTTCTAGCTGACTAGGACACTCACTGTCACATGTAGAAAGTTCTAATTTCATTATTGGGTGGATTAAGAAATGTATTCATCCATTGTGTGCTCGCATTCCCAATACAGTCGCTGAAGACAAATGGGTGCATAAGCAAAAGTGGTGAAGAAAGCTGATGGTGCCCGGTTATCTAAAGATATAGCATCTGGGGCCTTAGAGGCTTGAAGGTAAACAAGCGGTCATCTAGCTCAGAAGCAACAAAGGCCACATAGAAGCAGCACATTAGTCTGTGTGATCATGAGGTGTCGAAGGAATCAAGTATCAGGCATCAAAGAACAAAAAATCATATCACTGTGAATGAGGGGGAGTATGGAGTGGGGACCCAAAATCCATCTGTAGGCTACTGGCCATCCCCTTACAGAAGGGTCTTGGGGAGGAGACAAGCCAGTCAGGGTGCAGTGCAGCAACGATGAAATAAATATACAACTTTCTTCTAGATCCTAAGTGCTTCCTCCACCCCCCCCCACCCCCTATCGTGATCCCAATTCTACCTTACAAATCTGGCTAGATCAGAGGATGTACACTGGTACAGATAGCAACTGTAAACACAGAATCCAGGACAGATGATCCCTTCAGGACCAGTGGTGAGAGTGTCAATACTGGGAGAGTGGAGGGAGGGTGGGGTTGGAAGGGGGAACTGATTACGAAGATCTGCATATAACCTCCTCCCTGGGGAATGGACAACAGAAAAGTGGGTGAAGGGAGAATTCGGACAGTATAAAAAATGATAAAATAATAATTTATAAATTATCAAGGGCTCATGAGTGAGGGAGGAGTGGGGAAGGAGGGGGGAAAATGAGCTGATACCAAGGGCTCAAGTAGAAAGCACATATTTTAAGAATGATGATGGCAACACATGTATAAATGTGCTTGACACAATGGATGTGCGCATGGATTGAAATAAGAGTTGTATGTGCCCCCAATAAAATGAAAAATCACATTTTAATCAAATGTATATAAATTGATTCCTCTATTGTAGCAATTAATTGAGTGAAAGTCTCAGTTGCTGCCAGTCAGTTCTGACTTAGGGTGACCACCCCAAAAAACCCTACATCAGAACTGACTGGCAGCAACTAAGAAGAAGCAACAATCAAGATACCAATTACCAATTCTATTTTTAAATTCACATTATTTAGTACATGACATGACTGCCATCGAGTTGATTTTGAGTTATGGTGACCCCACTTGGTATAAATGACATATTGTTAGGTTAGAGCTCCAGGCTAGGAAGGGGTGGTACACCTAGGTGGGCCTTACACTTGGATTGGCCTATCTGGGCCAGGTGAATTTGATTCAGCCAATGGGGTTGACCAGTATATTCAACCACACCTCCCTACAGAGGAAAAGGCAGGATCCAAGATGTGGAGTACAAAATGTCTTTTCCCCAGCTTTGTCTCCCTCAAAGATATGCCAAACATTAAAAGCTATTTGTCAATACATGGTGGGAGGTCACATGCTTAGAGATATTCTCCCTGAAGGCATTCAGCCACTAGACTTCTCTCTGGCCCACTGTAGGTGGGGTTCACACCCTACTGATAATGGTTTCCATGGAGAGCCAGAGAACAGGTCAAACCTCTTAGATGACATCCATCCAAAGTAAGGCTGCCATCATGAATCTAGGATCCACTCATCTTGTCATGTATGTGTCCCCCAATCCCTCCCCTTTCTATTACTTGTATGACCCTAGATCATCCCCCTCATTTCTGTGCAACCTCTTTCCTGTGACATGTGTCTTTACCTGTAATTAGGGGGCTTGCACGCCCCCCAAAGATATATAAGCCTTGCTTAGTAATAAATTGTGCTCTCCTCCCTCTCTCCCTTGTTCGCTCTCCTCAGTCCCAGGTTCCTTCCCAGTCCTCCCTCCCCTGCCCACTGGGCCCATGCTGTGCGAGGCACTGGCTGTTGAGATCAAGGCAGGCCAGGAGGTGGGCATGCTACTATGAAATGTGTCCGACTCTTTATTTTACTCTCTCTCCCATTTCCCTATGACATTATTATAATTATGTATTTTTTTAACTGTACAGTTGCGCCTCTCGAACCCATGATTAGTTGTAAGGGGGAGGGCCTGGCCTTTTCCCCACACCCGCAGCCTTGACTTGCTCTCACAAGCAACTTTTCAGAAAGCTGTACGGGTTGAGGGGCCCTGTGGGTGCCTGTATAAACCTGAAACTTCTTCTAACTTTCATAAAACTCAGTTGGATCATAATCTAGGCTTCGGAGTGAATTCTTTCTCCCGTGAAGCCAAGGACCGAGGTATATCTCTCCCATGAGGGAGCTAACAATATTATTTAGCTTTATAACGCCTGAATTTTTAATTTCCGGAAAAAATTTTTTGTTTTTGTTCTTTACTTTCATAGTTATCAATATATCTAACAACCAAAATATATTTTAAAAGTATAAAATTTGCAATGTTTTTAAAATGTAACCAAATAGTCACATTCATCCATGGATTTATAATAAAAGAATTTAAAAATGCACCTTCATTTCTATATTATTTTCATCTTATTTTATTATTAAATAAAAAACAAACTGAAAACTTATTTTATTTATAAAATATAATACAAATTTTATTTGTTTATAATTGTAGTTAGTGTGAAATTGAACAAAGCAATTTTTTTCTTTTGTGATACAAAGATGAACTTTGCATTTGCTGCAGAAAAATACTGGTGCACTCTTGCAATTTACATTTTTGCATCTTCCTCTGTTTGTGACATTAGGGTAATGGTGAAATAGTTTGAATAGCAATATAATTAAAATTTTATATTGTAAAATCAAAATTTTAAAATATAATGCACATTTTATTTACCAATTTCATCCATATTAGCATCTAGTTCCTTGTCTGAGTCTGTACCGCTTCCATCTGGGTCATAAATTCACCGTTTTCTATAAAACAAATCACAATCCATGCTGTGGTAATTTTTGTCACCATCGATTCAAAAGACAAATGTAATGAATTCGTTACATTTAGAAAAACCGGAAATATATAATAAATATTTTTTATGAGTATTACACCTTTGACATAAAACTACAGGTTTGTGAACCTATATAAAAAATATCAACATTAACACTTCACTAGATTGAAAATTAACCTAAAACGCGCTGAACTCCAGCGACCACTTAACCTCAAAGGCACCATCGGTCAAAACATGTGCCACTGTTCAAGCACTTTGCCGCTAAAATGCGTGACTAACGGTGTGCATTTGTACGAATAAAGTGCAACGCTTTCGTCAACATCTTCGTCGTCGGCTCCAAAAGCATTATAATTTCAGTACCAGATACGTTTTAACGAAATGTTTACGAAAACGTCGCGCTTGGCGCTATGGGTTAGAGGAATTTCTACAACAAATTTAGAGCACTAGCCCTGGGACTTGGGACGCTATCTATGAGTGTAACCGACATTTGTCACGGGTCCTCTTGTCCTCAACCTGTTTCCAGGAGCTGGGGATGAAGTCCTGGATGATAAAGACGCACCCCAGGCCCTCTTGGAGGGAGCAAGGTTGCTTCCCTGCGTGCCTTAGAGGGGAAGCTTCATCCCCAGCGAATCTAGTCAGAGGATGTCGGATTTGCATCAGGTGACATATGGGGCACCACCTCGAATGGGTTCAGGGGACGGTTGTGTCCTGGAGGGGTAAAATGCAAGAGACATCAGGCAAGCTCTGTATTTGATAGCCCCATGAGCCAATGTGGTGTGATGGATTGATCTTATATGTATATGGCATCCCTGTCTATTGTTTGCCTCGCCCACCAAATGGATGGGCGAGGCCATGCCAACAACGCGTATGAGACTATAGCGGGTTGGCCACACGCAGTCTTTCCTTTTGTACGGCAGTGAGATAAACGTGGCCTCCTTCCCGAAGGCCTGCCGAGAGGTGGGACCAGAAATCCATTTCGCCAGCGCGTGACATTTAGGGCTTCGGCGGCCACCGTAGTTCCGCACAGCGTCCGTGGTGACGGGTGGCGTGCTTGCGGCGGGAGTTTGGCTTGGACTCGGCTCCTCGGGTGGAGCTGGAGGCATTGCCGGAGGTGTAGCTTCCTGGAACGAATGGTGAGCCAGGAGGAAGCCACGTGGGTTTTTCTCTCTGAAACAGGGCAAGCGATGGTGCACGTGCTGGCGGGAGGGGAAGCGGGGGGCCGGCACCTTGGGGTGCAACCGGGCTGAGCGCCGGGGACCTCGGGCCAGGCTGCCCCGTCGGTGCGGGTCGGGTCTGTGCACATCTCCCTGGGTTATGATGACTTTACCGGGTAAGTCGCCCTTGATAGTTGTACAACTTGAGCTCCGAGCGCCCCACTTTGCAGAAGGCTGGCGGTTTCGTGGTTACGGACTGGGCCGCGAACCTCAGGAAGGTCAACGCTTGGAAACGCCGAGCCGCACCTGCGGAGAAAGACGGGGTTTCTGCCCGTGTCAAGCAAGAGCTGCAGTCTTGGAAACCCCCTAGGCGCAGTTGCACCTTCTCCTAAACTGGGGTCGCGACCATCGGACCCGACTCGATGGCAGTGAGTTGGGGTTGAGGTTTGGGTTGCTGGTGACAGCGACAACTCAGTGCCCACTTGCTGCGTCCCCACCTTGAGTAAGCCTCCATTGAATTCTTTTTGACCATTAGGCCAGGATGTAGGTCATCTTCGCCTCGGGGTGAATACCTAAGAAGAACTGCTTCTAAGGCTGAAGCACCGCAGATTGGCTGGACTCCGTTGGAGCCAGCTCCTCTCCACGGGCTAGCTAGGTGTATCCACAATGGAGGTCACCTTCCCCAGGACAGCACAGGGGCCCGTGTCATGAGGCTTGCCTTGACTGGCCTTGTGTGAAGGCCCTGGACCAATCTTGTATACCTCTTTCTAATAATGTGCATGTCCTACTCATGGCCCCATTCCTGCTGCTGCAGTCCCACCTGCATCGGTGACATATTGATCAGCCACCAATCCTGATCTGTGACATGCCTTTTGTTCCATGCCCTTTTCATCCAGGGTTCCGAAGGTGAATCCTCAGTTGTCATTTTGACTTCCTGCTAATGGCCTCCCTTATCTATGTGATGTGTCTGTGTCTTTCTGTTGCCTCTTAAAGTTTAAAGGACCCTCTCCTTAAGTTATATTTGACATTGGGGCCACTGTTCAAACATACAATTCAAGGTCATTAATCATTTAAGATACAGTTCTTCTTTTGGCGCGGCATCTTGACAGCCAGACCTGCTGGTATGAGCAGGCCCTCCAGCCCCTTGGTTTCTGTGTGAATGGGCAATCTTGCAAAGGTCTTTTGGCTCGGAGGATAAATGCCCACTCCACAAGTTAGCCTCACATTAAACGGACTCAACTCTGTGTTAGTTGGCAAATCTGGTTCCTCAGATAAATACTCAGATGCACACCACTTCACCTACCAACCTCCTCCCAAAAGGCGCTCGGCTCTCTTGTTCTTTGCCCTGGGAACCCCACTGCTCTGTCTCAGTCTCTTGATTCTGCTGCCACCAGGTCTCTGTTGCTGCTTCTCCCCATCGCTGGCTCTCTTGTGTTACAGCTCTCTGTCTTCTGGATTGAGGAGTTTCGGCCCAAGAATGGAGGATCCAAAGCGCCCTACTCCTGGCGCCTCTTGTTTGATGGTAGTGAGGTCTACATTTCTGCCTCTGAAATGGCTCAGTAAAATCTAACATGATGTCAAATGGGATTAATCCCCAGGTTAGGTTTTCAAACTCCTTATTGCATAGTCCCAACCTCGCTGGGTTCCTACAAATAATGCTACTTTAAAACATATGATGTTTCTCTTGGGGTTCAGATATGCACTCACTAAGGGCGCATTTTTTAATTTAATTTTAATCATTTTATTGGGGGCTCGTACAACGCTTATCACAGTCTATACATCCATCCATCGTATGTCAAGCACATTTGTACATTTGTTGCCCTCATCATTCTCAAAACATTTACTTTCTACTTGAGCCCTTGGTATCAGCTCCTAATTTTTCCCCTCCCTCCCAGCTCCTCTCTCCCTCATGTACCCTTGATAATTTATAAATTATTATTTTGTCATATCTTACACTGTCTGATATCTCCCTTCACCCATTTTTCTGTCATCCATCCCCCAGGGAGGAGGTTATATGTAGATCCTTATAATCACTTCTCCTTTCCACCCCACCTTCCCTCCACCCTCCTGATATCCCCACTCTCACCACTGGTCCTGCAGGTATCATCGGTCTTGGATTCCCTGTGTTTCTGGTTCCTATCTGTACCAGTGTACATGCTCTACCATGGGGAGATTTATACTTCTTCATTTCAAAATGTTTATATATGGTTCAAACTAATAAGTGTTATTTAAGGGTTTTCTGTGGAGTCCTGGTTTTGGCATGTGTTAAGAGTTGGACTGCTAACCTCAAGGTCAGAAGTACAACCCCTTTAGCTGCCCGTCATGGCTTTATAGTCTCAGAAACTGTAGAGCAGTTCTGTGGTGTCTTATGGGGTGCTTATACATCTAACTCTACTGCATGGTGAGTTTTGAAGTTTTTCTAAAGTGATTGTATTACATTACATAAAGTTCCTTTTGCAGAATAATCTTCACTTTATATTCTTATTTAAAAAAATAATTTTATTGGATGCTCTTGCTATAATAGTTCCTTATATAGCCCATTAAAAATTGTTTCCAGACCTTATTCAACAAAGTTCATTGATTTGTCATTCTCATTCAGAGTCACACAGTAAGGTGTTGATAGTTCTGTATGTTGCGAGGTAAGGATCCAGTTTTTTTGTTTGTTTTTGGCATGTATATTGGATTGTCCAATCACTATTTATTTATTTTGCAATCGCTATTTATTATAAAGTCATTGTTTACTCATATGTCTGCAAATTAGGAGCTTTAGATTTTATTGCTAGTGATGTAAATGTTTTCAGTCACTTAATAATATTGGGGAAAAAATATTGGGGACTTTGTGTTAATAAAAGTGATAGGAACAGTAACAGCATCTGGACCTACAGGTGGGCATTACTCACATTGTAATCTCCCTGCAGGTGTGGAATCGCCACCAGCTTAGAGGAAGGGAGAAGAAGTGCCTGGTTCGGGTATTATTATTTCTGGGATGTCCTCATGAGGATGGAAATTTGTGAACATCATCAGACCTGATCCAAATAGGACAAAAATAGAGCAACCCAGTTGCTGGCAGTGTCCTAAGGACCAGAGAAAATGGCCAAGGCTCAGGTGATTTTGCTGTGTTTTCCCCTTTTCTGTATTTCCTACTGGATTTATAGAAGCCAGTACAATGCCGGTTCAGTTCACTGGAAAAGTGGAAGTTTGAAAAATTTCAAGTTAGAGATAAACTTCGCCTCTAACTTCACCATCGGGCTAGAGAAGATCAGGAATGTATTGGTCATGGACTCGACACTATTCACTATTGACATTGAATGTAATACATCCCTGAGGATTCTCTGGATGGCATCAGCTTTCAACTCATAATTCATTATTCTATGGCCAACCCTTGAGAATCATTCCAATTAAAAGCTGTGCCTAGTTTTTAAGGAGAAAGAAGATCACTTGTTTGGGAGAGTTCCGTATTCTGTGGAACATTTGTTTGCGCAAGTTTCTTCATGTGTCTTTCTGAAGGTTAAGTGCTACATAATACCCAGAACAGCAGCATTCTTATAAATGCTCTTGACACTGGCCTCGGAGCAATAGTAATTTCAACATGGTCTGCACCTCCTCTAGCTACAGGTTTAGGAGAGAGAATCAACCATCAGCATCAGCTCTGATTCCTGTGAGGCAGAGCTTAAACCGACCTGTACTCTCCAATAGTTTTCCTGTTATGACACTAATTATCTGTCCCCGTTCATTATTTTGTTGCAGTGGCCCCCACACACATGACAGTCCAGAGTACTGGGTAGGAATTTTATTATGTAACCACATGTGACTTGTTATCAGAATCAATAGTCTAAACATTGGTGTTCGGATTAAGGAAATATAGGCAAATTTTCTCTTCTTCAGGGCAGGCCTGTTTTCTGTCCCCTCAGACATTTTTCCCCTTGAAGATAGGCTCATTTCTTAGTTCCCTATATCTAGGTTCCTCTACTTCCTTAGGGATAGATTCTTGATTTTGCTTGTCTGTCCCATTATCTTGGCTGAAAAGCCCTTTCTGGACCTGTCACCATTGGCTCTGTCACTGTGTCCCTTCTGTGCTGTTCATTATTTCCAGTTAATATGATAATCATTTTAGGGTTCATTTTGTAGGATCAGCAGTAGACCTGTCCATATAAAGTAGTGGTTCAAGATGTTCCATAATTTGTTGCAATTATCTCACGTAACTAAATGTCCATCAAGTAAATCACTTCAGGATGTAAGAGCTGGTCAATCCATAGGTAAGGTATCAGTCTGGAGACTTCTCTTCATTAATGTGTTTACAAAGGCTGATGAACCAGATCCTCAGGTCAGATAACAGTCCACTGCCTCACTAGGTAAAGTTGTTGAATCTGGTCAGCTAATAGGTTGCAAGGCCTAAAGGAACCCAAAATTGGCAGGTCAGACAGCAAGCTGTTGGCTCGTGGAGTGGTGGAAGCTGTCAAATCAGGTCATAGAAGAGGGTCCCAGTTGCCAGGGATGCCAAGGAAATGACTTACGCATTTCTGGAAGCTAGCAAGTCCACAATCCATGTGTTATGAACTTTATGTCTATGGGGACTGACAAAACCAGATCTACAGATCCGAAGAGAGGTAAAGAGTGGTGTGGGAGGAATGGCTTGTGTAGGAATTGGCAGAAAACATTGCAGAGCTCACAGGGATCAGCTCTGAACAGACACTGATACCTGTCGCACCCTACGTTTCATAGCCTCTGTTAACAGTGACACTGCTCGGACTCCTAATTCCAGTTCACTGTGTTAATATTAGTGGGTCTGTGCTTATCTGCTTTGTGTGTATGAATTGGAGGTATTTCTAGCCCCTTAAGATAATTTCACTGCTACTCAGAATTTTAATTTTATGAATGGGTATATTATGAGATCCACTAATACAGAATAGATTATTAGCTTTTACTGTTAGATATATGTATTTAAATCCTCAAATGGAAAATATTTCACTGAATAGATGCCTCTTACTACAGGAACCACTGACATTCAACGATGTGGCTGTAAAGTTCACCCGGGAGGAGTGGCAGCTCCTGGAACCTGCTCAGAAGACCCTCTATCAGGAAGTGATGTTGGAGACCTACCGCAACCTGGTTTTCGTTGGTGAGGAGCTTTCTCCAGTGATTGGCCTTGTATAGGAAAAGATTAGATTTTCCTAGCTTATGCATTAAAATCTTTGCAGTGTCTGTGTTGTTCTCAAAGAGGTAGATTCTCATTGCATTCTCTGGTCCTAGGTTAGTGGGTACAGTCTTCTACCCCTGAGGAAACACCCTTTACTTTGTAGTTTTGGAAAATTGTTTTCCCAGAAATACAACATTCTGCAGGCTTCACAAACCTGAGGTACATTTTGGTGTGTCTAAGATTTTGTGATTTCTAATCATCAGGTTGTCAGGTTATTACCCCAGAATCCTTCCCTCAATTGGAACAAGGAGAACAACTATGGACTGTATTAGAAAAAAGCCATAGTGGAATATTTTCAGGTAATTGAGCAAAAAGACGTTAAGGGGAAATGGCTGGGAGCATTAATTCCACTGGGAGAAGGCCTCACATCCATGATAGGTGTCGGAGAATACAAAAAAGTACCTTCATGTGTTTATTCCATGTATGGGGCCTCAGGTTTCCCTAGAAGGTTTAGAGAAATACTCCTTTACCTCTTCTGAGCTTAGATTTCTGTTGTTTTTATTTATACTGTTGTATGTTTGGTTCCATAATGTTTCTTTAAGATTCTCAAACCTGTTCCTCCTTTCTGTCCTTCTACCCTACTATTAAAGTCACATCTTGCAAGCCTCTCTCCACACAGCAATCTTTGAATTCGTAAGTGTCCTCTGAATGCAGCACATTGCTCTGCCATTGAGTAAGAATGGATTTCCATTGGTAGGCTCAAGCCCACCTTGGATATTGAGCTCGCTGTAAAACAAGTCTCCATTGTGGTTTCTTGGAGGTTCTCTAAAGGGTTTGATTTGCATTTTCTCATTTATTCTCCGAACCCTTTAAAGTTTTCATTCGAGTGATGTAAATGTGAGGTTGAAATGGAGGCGAAGACCAGAAGATAAAGCTCAGCCGAGAAAGAAAAGTAAAGAAAGGCTTTATTGAGGATAGGAGGTACTCCCGGGCGAATTCACTACCCAGCGAGTTAGGTCAGGAAAGTTGCAGCTTGTGGGTGAGGTGGCGGGAGATATCTAGGACTCGAGCTAAGGAGGCATCCCTTGACGGAAGGAAGGGAGATTTTTTGGTGCTTGTAGCTGCAGGACCTTGAGTCAGGATGGGAAGCCATCTCGTTGTTTGCAAACCTGCTCTCTGGAGTGCTGGGAAAGGGACTATAAAAACAGGCCTAGGAAGATAAATGGCTTCCTGAGATAAGCTCTTTGGAATGTTGGAGCAGGAGTTGCATAGCTCATTAGGTCATCCATCCTCCCCGAGAGGCAGGGAATGGGGGCTTTGAGGTTTCACTTTCCTGAGGAGCTGGAAAGGAGATGGGGCCTGCCCGGTCTGACCCAGCCCAAACAATAAGTTCTTTCTGTTTTCTAATAGAGATGGTCAAATTGCTTTCTCTGTTGGGATTGCTTAACAGACATGTTTCTCTATGTTTTACTCCTTTTGGCAAAACACGTTAAAGACTTCTGTTATTGTCAGACATCTAAGATCATCTTCTCAGCAAGAAAATTTGTATCAGGGTAGGTTATCCTTTAGCACGATCCATCTGAAATCCTAGCCAACTGTCCTCAGAAACTGACTTTAGCTAGGTATCCACAGCCAAGAGAATACAAGAGCTCTGTTGTGGATCTTCGGCTTCTGGTGTCTGTCTGTCCTGCTCCAGATCTCCAGCCTGTTCATGGGTCTCTAGCCTGCTCTAGATCTCCAGCCTGCTTCTGATATCCGAGACTTCCTGGGAGATGGCACCCATGTAAAATCACCTGCTCTCTGCTCCCATAGTTAGATCAGAAAATCAAGAGAATGTGCTGCTTGCTTGAGAGCCAGAGCAGACCAGAGACCTATGAGCAGGCTGGGGATTCAGAGCAGGCCAGAGATCTGGTGCAGACTGGAAAGGGCCTTTTTTTGGTAATCGTTTTATTGGGGGCTCGTACAATTCTTATCACCATCCGTCCATTGTGTCAAGAACATATGTACATGGAAAGGACCTTTTAACATCCTGCATTCTTGGTTCTTTCATTAAATGCATGCCTACTGTCTGTTACTTACTAAGCATGACTTCCAGGGCCATGCCCTTCCTAACATCTAAAATTCAAAAGATGACCTTTGCTGCTGCTTTTTTTTTTTTTTAACAATTTATTAGGGGCTCGTACAACTCTTATCACAATTCATACATATACATACATCAGTTGTATAAAGCACATCTGTACATTCTTTGCCCTAATCATTTTTTTTCTCCTCTTTTCTTTTTTTACATTTTATTAGGGACTCATACAACTCTTATCACAATCCATACATATACATACATCAATTGTATAAAACACATCCATACATTCCCTGCCCCACTTTGCTGCTTCTAAAGAACATTTTGGCTGTTTTTTCTAACACTAATTTTGTTGTTGTTCAAACATCGCACGGTACATTGCGCTCTTGTCTTTTGTCTTTCTGGTAGCCTTTTGGTTTTTATATGGATGAAGCCCTTGATACCATCCCACAACTCTTTTGGTCTTCAGTCATTAATGTTCAATCCCTCAAAATTTATTGTGTATGTAGTCTTAAGCTCAAGTGAGCTGGGTCCTTTGGCTGTCGTGAACTTCCATGAATTTTTCTTCAGCTTCAACTTGCACTTGAGCAATTGATGGTCTGTCCTACAGCCGCCCCCTGGCCTTGTTTAGACCGATTCACTTCTCCACCGTTCCTTTCCACAGATGTGGTTGATTTGATTTTCGTGTAATCCATTCAGAAAGGTCTAAGTATCTGGTGCCCATTTCTGTTGTTTAATAAGGAATTTGCTTATTAAATTCATCACAAGTCTTTCAAAATTCTGTCGTTAATCTCATGTCATTTCTGTCACTGAGGTCATATTTTCCAACGACTGATGTTTCCAGCTGTTTTTATTTTTCCGTTTCCAACGTTTACATTCATCAGTGTGTTATGATGGTGTGATGACTACAATAATTTCACACTACAATAATTAGTTGAAATTTTCAATTTCTTTAAGTTTAGTTTTAGTTGGTGCAAAAACTTAAATAACCCTTGTATTGACTGTTTTTACTTCGAGGCATATGACTGATTATTAACCTACCACTGACAGCACTGTACTTCAGATAAGATCTTGCAAGGTGCTTTTCGATGATGAATATGACACCTGTCTTCTTTAGGTTGTCAGTCTCAGCCTTATAAACCTGATTATCTAGTTAAAAATAGTTAGTACCAGTCTATGAAAGTTCAATAATAGATAGGTCGCAAACTGTAAACGTCCCGTTTTGTTTTTGACAGCTGGCACTTTTTCTTGACTCTACTTCATACGTTCCATCTCCCCACTGTTAGTGGAAGTTTGCAGCTGTTCTTACCTTCAGTCATGCCACGTTACCCAGTGAAGGTCCCAAAGCTCTACTCCAGCCACATCATGACTGTTGACTCTGCTTGGAGGAGTTAGCACTTCTTCGATCTTATTTCAGTGCCATTAAACCTGAGGACCTCATGTTTCACCAGTAGATCACCAGGTCCTTCTACCCAGGCTTGCTTTCTTGGAAATTCCACTAGGACCTTTCCACCATGGGTGATCCTGCTGGTATTTGAAATAACTGATGGCGTTGCTTCCAGTATCACAATATGCAGCCACCACAGGACAACACTGAAAGATGAGTGGTGTGGACTAGAATGGAGGCTCCATAAACATATGGAGTATGTTTGTACCACAGCCCTTTATCATAAGGTGACCAGATGTTCACGTTGGTAAAGCGGGCCACCATTGATAAAACTCAGATCCTGGCGAAATAGCCACATGGCGGCCGAAAACCGTACACCCTAGCTTGTCGTGCATTCTTTCCAAAAATCGGGATTTTTTAAAAACGCTGCAGGACGCGGGAAAGATTGTTAAAAAGTGGGACTGTCCCGCCAAAAACGGGACATCTGGTCACATACTTGTGAACATGGTTGTCTCTCAAGTAGAACATTCTGCATTTTCACATTCCGAACTTTGTCTAGTATTTAGTTGTCTTTCACGAAAGACTGATGGAATGAACAAATCTCTCTTCTAGCCACTGCAGTTAGCAGGCCTTATAACTTCTATGGTCTATGGATCTCAATAATTTGCCTGTACTTACTTTCTAAGCATGTTTTTTGCATGGCCCTATTTAAACAGCTACCAAATCTGTATTCATTCCTGTGGGGGACCAGCTTCCCATAAGCAAATGGTTCCGAGGGGCTGTTGTGTAATTGGGTAAATTAAAGAGACATCAGACAAGATAAAGCATACAAGGGCTCACCTCCTCAGTCATGACTTGAGGAGCCAGGTCTGAGCTGAGAGAGGGAATAGCATTATCTCATGAATTTATATAATATCAACATGTAGGCCATATGTAAGCACATACATAACAGGAAGGGTGTGTACAATATGCGTACACATAACAGGAGGGGGACAAGCTAGGGGTGTACACACAAAGGAAGGGTTGTACTAGGCACACATGTGACAGGAAGGTACAAACATAACAAGATGGGCTGGCTGTAGAGTCAAGAGGGTAGCCTAATCTTGGTAATTTCTGAGCTGGCTTGACCCTTAGATGGCTTTGATCTCTTAGTCCCAGGGAAACAACCTATGATCCTTATCAGAAAGGAGTGGGCTTTACTTAGAGTGAGAAGGGCAATAGGTTCTGATTGCTTTTCATGGCAGATAACCTTCAGGCAGGTAGCCAATAAGCCAGTGGTTCTCAACCTTCCTAGTGCCGAGACCCTTTCATACAGTTCCTAGTGTGGTGGTGACCCCCCCCCCCAACCATAAAATTATTTTCGTTGCTGCTTCATCACTGTCATTTTGCTACTGTTAGGAATGTAATGTAAATATATGCAGGATGTATTTTCATTGTTTCAAATTGAACATAATTAAAGCATCACGATTAATCACAAAAACACTATATAATCATATGTTGTGAAATAGTGATTTCTGATTACAAAGAAATGAAATTTTGTCTGAAGCATGGTGTAGCATGGGTAACAGTCTTCACGCCCGGTGGGTGTATCTGCATGAGGGTGGATCTACCTGGAGACAGATAGAGGAGCCCTATCTCTGGTCCTAAGACCATCGGAAATATGTGTTTTCCGGGTGTTGGACAACCCCCATGAAAGGGTCATTTGACTCCCCGCAGGGTCATGACGCACAGATTAAAAACCATTGCTCTAAGCAGTTGACCTTCAAGCATGTATAGTAATAACCATGTATTTTCAAACAGCTTCTTAAAATTCACTTTATTGTGTATATTATTATCTGTAGAAGAAAACAACTGGACCAATGGCTCCAGGGAGAGAGAGGAGAGGGGGAGGTGGGGGAAGGGAAGAGATGTTAACCAACCCTGGGACAAGGGAACAATGAGTGATTCAAAACTAGTGGCAAGGAGGGTGTAGGAGGCCTGGTAGGGAGTGATCAAGGGTAATGTAAATGAGAGGAATTACTGAAATCCAAATGAAGGCTGAGCATGATAATGGGACAAGAGGAAAGTAAAAGGAAATAGAGGAAGAAATAGAGGCATAGGCATTTAGAGGCCTAAATACAGGCATGCACATATGTAAATATATTTATATATGAGGATGGGGAAATAGATCTATGTGCATATATTTATAGGTTTAATATTAAGGTATCAGATGGACATTGGGCCTCCACTCAAGTACTCCCTCAATGCAAGACACTTTGTTCTATTAAAACTGGCATTCTATGATGCTCGCCTTCCTGACATGATAGCTGAAGACAAAGGGGTGCATAAGCAAGTGTGGTGAAGAAAGCTGATGGTGGCCGGCTATCAAAAGATATAGCATCTGGGGGTCTTAAAGGCTTGAAGGTAAACAAGCAGCCATCTAGCTGAGAAGCAACAAAGCTCACATGGAAGAAGCACATCTGCCTCTATGATCACGAGGTGTCGAAGGGATCAGGTATCAAGCACCAAAGAACAAAAATTCATATCATCGTCAATGAGGGGAAATGTGGGGTGGGGGACCCAAGGCTCATCTATAGGCAACTGGACATCCCTTTGCAGAGTGGTCACGGGAAGGAAACGAGCCAGTCAAGGTACACTGTAGCATCAATGAAACTCACAACTTTCCTCTAGTTTTTAAATGCTTCCTCCCCGCCCACCCCTACCCCCACTGTCATGATCCAAATTCTACCTTACAAACCTGGCTAGACCAGAGGATGTACGCTTGTGCAGATAGGAACTGGAAACACGGGGAATTCAGGACAGATGAACCCCTCAGGACCAGTGGTGAGAGTAGTGATACCGGGAGGGTAGAGGGAAGGTGGGGTGGAAAGGGGAAACCAATTACAAGGATCTATATATGACATCCTCCCTGGGGGATGGACAGCAGAGAAGTGGGTGAGGGGAGATGTCAGGCATTAAAAATATGATAAAAGAATGATAATTTATTGATTATCCAGGGTTCGTGAGGGTGGGGAGAATGGGGAAGGAGGGGAGTAAATGAAGCGCTGATACCAGGGGTCAAGTGAAAAGCAAATGTTTTGAGCGAGATGAGGCCAGCAAATGTACAGATGTGCTTGACACAATGGATATGTATATGGATTGTGATAAGAGATGTACGAGCCCCCAATAAAATTATTTAGATACATAAATAAATAAAAATAAAATTGGCATTATTATGGAGGACATCATGGGGAATAACTTTTACTTAGGAGAATGTTAGTGGGACACATCTCCAACCCATTAACGTGAAGGTTCCCTCCACGGGAGCCCTGGCCTCCCTGGCTCCTTAATATATGAATGTTAAGCACAGTATCTTATTTACTTTCCTATAAGAGGGTTGTCGCGGAAGATCTATCTTGTGTCAATGCATGCTTTAAGGAGGTCTCTAAATCAAGATGATGGAAAGATTGAATGTTCTGTTCTTTTACAGAGATCCATAGAGGTGATGATCGTTTGCTTGAGCACTCCCAACACGTAAGAAGGGTGGACAGAATGGAACCGTGCTGTAAATATAGTACATTGGAAACTATTGCTCAGCAGCACAAAAATAATATTCATTTAGAGGAAAATTATAAGACATTTGACTTACATGAAAACACTATAAAATCGTCTGTAATCATTCCGGCATTAAACCAGAGCAGTCACAGCAAAATGAAGAAGTCATCTGTGCTTAATGGAGGTGAGAAAGCGTCTCTCCGTGATGAACAAGAGCAATTTTTTATTGAAATGAAATTACCTGAGTGTCAACAATCCAGTAGAGTGAAGTCCCAGTGCGTTCCGCATCAGGAGTCTGACATCATCGGGAAGCCACTGGCTTGTGATAGACGTGGGCACCCCTTCATCAAGGAATCTCTACTCTCTGAGCATCAGATCACTCAGATCCTGGATCCGACCTATGAATGTAGCCCGTGTGGGCAAGAACTCCACGAAGTGTTGGAGCTCAGTGAACATTACCGGACAAGTCACAAAGGACAGAAACCACATACATGCTTGGAATGTGGCAAAGCGTATCACAGCAAGTCAGATCTGGAGGAACATCCGAAAACTCATGTTGCTGGGAATCCCTGTGTGTGCAGTGAACGTGGGAAAGGCTTCACCAGGGACAGTGATCTCACTGCTCATCAGCAAACTCAGACTAGGGAGAAACCCCATGTATGTGGTGAATGTGGAAAAAGCTTCTTAAAGAAGAGGCTCCTCATCCTCCACCAGCAATGTCATAAGAAGTCCTATGTATGTAGTCATTGTGGAAAAGACTTCAACCAGAAGTCCCTTCTCCTCGCCCATCAGCGAACTCACACTCCAGAGAAACCCTATGTATGCAGTGAATGTGGCAAAGGCTTCTTTAGGAAAGGCTCACTCACAATTCATTGGCGGTCTCATACTGACGACAAACGGCATGTATGTAGTGAATGTGGAAAAGCTTTTGTCAGGAAGAATGAGCTCACTGTTCATCAGCAAACTCATACTGGCGACAAACAGCATGTATGCAGTGAATGTGGAAAAGCTTTTGTCAGGAAGAAGGAACTCACTGTTCATCAGCAAACTCATACTGACGACAAACCCCATGTATGTGGTGATTGTGGAAAAACCTTCACCCACCAACGATATCTCAGAGCGCATCTCCGAACCCATCCTGGAAGAAGCCTCTATGTGTGTGTTGACTGTGGCAGAGCTTTCCGCCAGAAGCTATGCTTCATAGCACATGAGCGATTTCACACAGGAAAGCACCCCTTTGCCTGCAATCAGTGTGAAAAATCTTATGCCGATAAGTCAACCTTCACTCAGCATCTCAAAGCTCACAAAGAGAAACCCTTTCGATGCAGTGAGTGCGACACAGCTTTCAAAACAAACAAAGAGCTCCTGTCTCATCAAGGGGATTATCGAGGACAGCTACTATATAGTTGCTATGTGTGCGGGGCAACGTTTACCTGTGTTTCAAAGTTTTCTTCACATAACAAGAGCCACAAAAGTAGAAAAACTTTAAACTCAGACACGGCGGGAAAGCTCTCCACAGGGAGTCAGGTGTCTGCGCACACCAGTGATCTCATGCAGAAGGAAAGCCCTGGCAATAGAGTGACTTTGCAGGTTCCTTGTGTGGCTTCTCCTGTGCCAGTAAACACCAGTGGGGTCCTAACTACCGTGAATGTAGTTCCTTGGGGACAGCCTTTGGCCAGAAAGGAGTCCAGTGCCAACAGAGGATTCGTACAGCAGAGAAACCACATGAATGCAGTAAATGTGGTAGTGCCTGTGAATACAGTGACCGTGGCAGTGCCTACAGCTTACAGTTGCATTTTATTTTATGTTCCACAAATCTCAGGACAAATTGCGTTACATTAATGGGACAGTTGATAAAAAAAAAAAATCTACCTGGGGAGGGGGGAGCAGGGAGGGAGGGGAAAAAATGAGCTGATACCAAGGGTTCAAGTAGAAAGCAAATGTTTTGAGAGTGATGATGGCAACAAATGTACAAATGTGCTTGACTTGACACGATGGGTGGATGGATTGTGATAAGAGTTGTATGAGCCCCTAATAAAATTATTTTAAAAAACTACCTCATTGCAAATTTAAATAGTGTATCTCATGGGAAATCATGAATACTGTAGGTAAGAAGCCCTAATAGATATGAACATTGATATCAAGACTAATCTGATTTTCAACAAAATGCACACCAGTTGGTTGCTCAGTTGTACTAATTAAATGTGTAAAAATCTGAGTTCGTGTCATAGACAATAAATAATTTGAGTTTTAAAATAAAATGGGTAATTGGTATCTGGAATCTTCTTAGTTGCTATCCCATCAATTCTGACTTATTGTGACCTTAGTTGGTATAAATGACAAATTACTTAAAAGAAACCCTACAGGGTAATAATATATTATTGGTATTGTACACACACTGTAGTTCAGTTTTACCAGGTCAATATAAAGGAATTGAACACCAAAATTCCCACAACAAATTGTAGAACTGTATAGTTAGAACAGTGACCGAACAGCCTTCTATTGCTTACTCATGACTAATGGATATTTGGCAGGTTGTGTCTTTGGACTTGAGCCTGTTTGCGTATGCTGAGGATGAAGTCATGCACGATAAAAGAAGCGTCCTATGCCTCCTTGAAGAGAGCATGGGGTTAAGTGGAGTTTATTAATGTGGAACCTTGATAACCCAGCTAATGTAGTAAAGCGTGATGCAGTATTTATGTCAGGTAAAAAAAGACAATCACCATGTGTTCACCATTGAGTTGGTTCCTAGTCCTGATGACCCAACCTGTGTGATTAGAACGCTGCACCTCGGCGTTTCCAATGGCTGAGTTTCTGGTAAGTCCTTTCATTTCGGCCACCTCTCAGTGGACCGAAACCTCCAGCCTTTCAGGTTAGCAGCAAACTCATTAATGTTTGCTCTAACTGAAGTTGGGCATTGAATAAGGAAGACCAAAGAGGAATCGACTAATTTGAATTATGGTCCTGAGGAGGTTGAAAGTACATAGACTGATAAAACAACAAATTTTGGAAGAAATAACATAGTAAAGAACAGAGCAATATATGATCCAGCCCACATCCACATGGGTCCTAAGGGACTGGTGTGCAGTTGGAGGGAAGGAATTAAGAGGCAGAAAAAAAGTTTTGGGGTGCTCCATGACATTAGGAACCTGGTCCGAGTGGGAGGGACAATGTATTATTACATAACATAGTCTTGGGAGATGCAAGCCCCCATGTCAGGATAGCCAGCCCTAACAAATCACAGGTCATGTAGGTGCAATTGTACAGCAATAATAAAGATTATAGTACAGTCAGAGAATAAGGAGAGATGGGAGAGAGATTGAAATAATGGAGGCAGACACATTTCATAGTAGCATGCTCACCTCAGCTTGGTGGTCCATGTGAGAATGTGGAGATTGCAGGAGAGAGCAATCTAGAGGGTGGAGAAGGAGGACAGGGAGAGTGCCCAGGAGAGAGAGCTCTTTATCGCTAACCAAGGCTTATATATCTTTGGGGAGCATGCAAGCCCCTAATTACAGGTAAAGACGTATGTCACAGGAAGGGGTTGCACTATAGGTATGAGGGGGACAATCTAGGCGTATACACACAATAGAGAGTGGGCAGATCCAGACCAGGCAGCCCCTTGCACCAGCCTCAGAAAGACAAATGGTCTGCTGAACTTCAAAGCACCTGCCTCCAGCCTTTCACAAAGCTTACCTCCCGGGCAGAACAGTCTCCTCTCCCTAGTGTTCCAGGAAGCAAGTTTGCTGAGAACAAAATGATTTACTGACAGGTCATCTCCTCACCGAAACTTCCAGCTGCAGCACAAAGAACCTCCCTTCCCCTTACCGGCCCATATGCCTTTAAGCTCATATCATAGATAAGCCGCCCTAGCACCAGGCACAATTTCCCTAACCTACACTTGTTGGGTTGTGGAATCCTTTTCCCTCAATAAAATCCTTTTTTTTTTTTCACTTACCATTTTTGTCTGAACCCTGTCTCTGTCCTGTGGCTCTGTCTCAACCTCAGGAAGGGGAAGGATTGGAGGTAAACATGTGACAAAACAGGCAGATCATAGATCCATGGTGGTGGGCTAACCTTGATTGCCCTTGAGCTGGAGACTTGATTTAGCCTAAGCTTTCAGGGGAAGTAATCCATTGTCCTTAACAGCAGGGAGTGAGCCCACCTGTGGTGGGACCTGACAGATGGCTGAATGCCCCTCAGGGAGACTATCTCTAGGCATCTGACTTCCCACCATGTGCTGGCAAACAGCCTCTAATGTTTGCCATATCTTTGGAGGAGACAAAGCTGGGGAAAAGTCTTATTATAATCTCACACCCCCATAATTACAGGTAACCATATAGGTAAAAAAGTGGTCCTTGAGCTCATTGGAGGAGTCACCTAACACCAGTGCTGGGGGCAGGTAATGGGGAGTGACTGGCCCTGAGCAGGGGGAGAGCAATAGCAACAAGCCTGCTCCTATAGATAAAACTGCCAGCCAGTTAGTAATCAGCCATGTGCTTCTAAGAGGTCCCTTTAAGATAGCACGATTAAGGGAGGATATTGTGGGATTTACTTTTGATTATGAGACTGTGATGGGATCATCTCCAGGTCACAAATGTAAAGGCCTCCCTCCACTCAGAATTCTGGCCACCCAGGCATCTTAACTAGGAGAATAAATGATTTTTCTGGTCTATTCCTGTTCCTTAGTTTCCCAAAGAGTAAGACTTTCTGTTTGTTTTTTTTTTGCTATGACTGTATAAGGAGAAAAGTGTACATATATATTTACATATATCAAATGTATAATACATATATATGTATCTGAACATATAGGGGGAAATCATTTAAAATAATCCCAGAAAGTGAATTTTTTTTCAGAAAGTGAAATTTCAAAACTGTAATTTTATCTGATTTATATTTCCCAACACATAGAAAAACTCTCTCTATGTATATATGTATATGTGTGTCTATATATTTCTCTCTTTCTCTCTCTCTCTCTCTCTCTCTCTCTCTCTCTCTCTCTCTCTATATATATATATATATATATATATATATATATATATATATATATACACATTTGGAAGTGAAGAATCTCATGAACCAGTGTGGCATGATGGATTTTTTTTATACGGCCTTCGTAGTCACTGTTTGGCCTTCCCACCAAATGAATGGGTAAGGCCATGCACCTGCCATGAAATGTGACTATTTCTCTCTCCTATCTTCTATGACTTTACTATGATCTTTAGATAATATAACAATACATTTGCTCCTACGGGCCTGTGATGTTGTCAAGGGCTGGCTCCCCTGACACCTTACCATGAATTGATAGTTTGTATGTTGTGGGTAGATATCCTACATCACACCCCCCCCACACACACACCTCTACATGTGTATTAAGTGTCCAGTCTTTTTTTCTTTTAAAAAGGTCATCTTACCATATATCCATAGCTGAATCTTAGGTTTTATTGCCCGTGGCATGTACTCTGTGTCACTAATAAGGTACAGTCAACAGTATTTGGGGACTTTGTGTTAAGGAGAGACACAGGAATAATAACAGCCTCTAGACCAACACGTAGGTGATATGTCACTCACAATGTAATTTCCCATCAGCCTACAGGTTTTGAATCTCCAACCACAAGAGAATCACTGGGAGGAAGGAAGAGGAGGTGCCTGGTTTGGAGATGATTTTGACAGAAGTCTGCACAAAACTGGCGCTGCTCCAGTAAACACAAAGACAGAGCATCTCTGCCCCAGGCCATGTCCTAAGGACCAAAGAAAATGATCAACGCTCAGGTGAGTTTTGCTTGTTTTGTGTTTTGTGAGGTCCTAGTGGATTTGTAGAAGCCTGTATGATGCTAGTTCAGTTCATCGGGAAAGCGCACCTTTGGAAAAATCGAAGCAACAGAGAAATAAACTGTGACTCAGACTTCAACATCAGCTGTGTATAAGACCAGGAATAACACAGCTTATGAGAGGAGCACTGCATTTTGTCTGAGTAAGTTTCTTTCTAAAAGTTGTGAGTTACATAAAATCCCGAAGAGATGCATCTAAAGCCCAGCTAGTATTAATGGTAGTTTAAAAATGGCAGGTGGAATCGAACATCTTCTAAGTACAGCGGTAGGAGAGAGAATCAACATCTTAACAAAATCAAAGCAGTACTCAATAAATAATTCTCAAGGACATTGAACCTGGCAATCCCAAATCTATAGGTTAGATATCAGCCTGGAGGAGTCTCTTCACTCCTGTGTTAGCAAAGGCTGATGAACCCAGGTGACCACGTCACGCAACCTACTGCTGCCTAATAATGTGAACTTGGTAAATCAAGTCCAATGATAGATTGCTGTTGCAATGGCTGAAGACCCCAAAGTGAGCGAGACAGATGGCAGGTGGTTGGCCCTCAGTGTTGTTAGATGCCACCCAGTTGGTCCCACCCATGTGTAGGATACAAAAAGATTGTTCCCCAGCTCAACTCCCCGAAATATATGATAGAAGGAGGTCACTGCTTGCAACTAATGATACATGATTGTCAAGTTATCTCCCTGAAGACCCAGCCATCAGAGCAAGCAGACACCATTGTTTCTCCCACAATAGGTAGGGCTCACATCCCACTGTTAGGGACACTGGATTATGTCCCCTGAAAGCTTAGACTAAATAAAATCTCCAGCTCAAGGGCAATCAAGGTTAGGCCACCATCATGACTCTAGGGTCCACCCATCTTGTCACATGTGTACCCCCAATACCTCCCCTTCCTATTGCGTGTACGCCTCTAGATTGTTCCCCTTCCATTACTGTATTACCTATAGTACAACCCTTTCCTAGCCAGTTTTGGTCAGCAATAAATCCGTCTCTCCTGCCCTATCCCACCAAGAGGAGCTGTGGTAAGCATGCTTCGATGAGATGTGTCTGACTTCTTTATTTTATTCTCTCCTATCGCTCTTACTCTCTATGACTTCGTTATAATCTTTATCTGTCTCAACCGTACAGTTGCACTTACTGAAGCCGTGATTAGTAGTGGGGGGCTGGCTACCCCCACACATATATGACCCTATGCACATGAGAACAATCCTATATTGAGCTCATTGTTGCAGACACTATATCAATCCATCTCCTTAAGGACTTTCCACTTTTCTGCCACCCGTTTACTTTACTTTCTACTTTTCTGCTACCCTTTTGCTTTACCATGACCTCTGTCTGCAGGGTCTGGTCTCTCCTGACAACATATCCAAAGTATGTAAGACAGAGTTTCTCATCATCTTGGCCTCTAAGGTACACTCTGGCTTTACTTCTTCCCCGACAGATTTTTTTGGTCCTTTTTGCAGTTCAAGACACTTTGAATATTCTTCCCCAGCACCACAGTTCCATGCATCCATTCTTTTTCGGTCCTCTTTATTCGGTGTGCAAGTTTCACATGCATATGAGGCCATCGAAAATATCATGGCTTTGATCTGGCGTTCCTTCGACCTCTAAATAACATCCTTGCTTTTCTTTTTAAAAAAAAAAATCATTTTATTGGGACCTCATACAACTCTATCACAATCCAAATATACATCAATTGTATAAAGCACATTTGTACCTTCCTTACCCTCATCATTCTCAAAACATTTGCTCCCCACTTAAGCCCCTGGCATCAAGTTCTCATTTTCCCCCTCCCTTCCTACTCCTGCTCCCTCATAAACCTTTGATAATTTATAAACTATTATTATATTTTTATTTTGTCATATCTTACACTGTCCGGTGTCTCCCTTCACCCAGTTTTCTGTTGTCCATCCCCCAGGGAGAAGGTTATATGTAAATCCTTATAATCGGTTCCTCCTCTCTTCTCTACCATCCTGGTACCGCCACTCTCACTACTGGTCCTGAAGGGATCATCTGTCCTGGATTCCCTGTGTTTCCAGTTCCTATCTGTACCAGTGTACATCTTCTGGTCTAGCCAGATTTGTAAGGTAGAATTCGGATCATGATAGTGGGTGATGAGGAAGCATTTAGGAACTAGAGGAAAGTTGTGTTTCATCTTTCCTACACTGCACCCTGACTGGCTCGGCTCCTCGCCAACATCCTGGCTTTTCAATACTCTAAAGGAGTCATGCGATGCATCTTTTAATCTTTTGCCTGTTGCTTTAATCTTGACAGGCAAATTCTCTGTCTCTTTGAAAGTGTTGAACTCCTAGGCCAACACAGCCACTTCCCTGCCTGAGCAAGTGTGGAATGCCCACAGCAGCCAAGCCATTACTACAGAAGCAGAACAGACCTCATGGCAGAGCTGGTGGTGACCTATGGCAGAGCCAATAGGAGCTTGTATTTTGGAAGGTTTTTTATGGTGGCCAAGAACAGCCTGACTTGCCATGGACAAGAGAAACCTTTCCTAAGGTGGCCAGTAGTAGCTGAGTGAGCTGCTCTGCACTAAGGAAGGGGGACTCTGGCTACATGGCTTTCTTATGCTGGTTTTGAGTATAGCCTTTTAGTCCTGAACCCCAAATTGTACTCTGTTCCTCAATCAGCCCCTGTGATCTATGAGTTTTTCTGGGTCCTGGCCGCGGATCAGCACACCCAGAACAGAGGCAAAGAGTGCTGTCAGAGGCGTGACTTGATTAAGGATTGGCAAATAGGTTGAGCTCCACCGCACAGAACTAAATCCTGAGCTGCCCCTGAGAGTTAGCGCGGATGCGGTTCGCAAGGCTCTGACAATGTGGATCCTGGTGATACGCCCCACGGCCTCTCACAATCTACTGTTAACTTGTCTGTTAATAGAAATATGGACTATGTATAAACATGCATTGTATAACATGTGAGGGTGCACAATTGTGAGCTACTTCTAGCTGACAAGGACACTGTCAGGGCAGCCAGCCCCTAACAAATCATCATGGGTCCAGTAGGCGCAATTGTACAGCGATACTAAATAAAGATTATAGTAAAGCCATAGAGAAAAAAGAGATGGGAGAGGGAGAGAGTGAAACAATGGAGTCAGACACATTTCATGGTAGCATGCTCCCCTCAGCCCCACCTGGTGGTCCACGTGGAGATGGAAGAGGGCAGGAAAGAGAGAGGGAACAAGGGAGAGTGGAACCAGGGACCAGGGGAGAGAGCTTCTTTATTTTATTAATCTTTGGGGGGCATGCAAACCTCCTAATTACAGGTAAAGACATACTTCACAGGAAAGGGTTGTACTATAGGTAATACAGGAATGGGAGGGGGACAGTCTAGAGGTACACAAGCAATAGGAAAGAGAGGGATTGGGGTTACACATGTGACAAGATGGGCAGATTCTAGATTCAGGATGGCAGGCTAACTTCGGATGTCACCGAGCAGGTTTGACCTGTTCTCCATGGAAACAATTACTGTCCTTATCAGTAGGGTGTGAGCCCCACCTACAGTGATCCAGATAGTAGTCCAGTGGCTGAATGCCTTCTGGGAGAATCTCTCTAAGCATCTGACCTATGGGATTATAATAAGACTTTCCCCCTGAGGTGGCTTTGTCTCCCCTAAGGATATGCTAAACATCAGAGGCTGATTGCCAGCACCTGGAGGGAGGTCAGACAATAGAGTGACTTTGCAAGTTCCTTCTGTGGCTTCTCCTGAGTCAGTAAACGCCAGGGAGGACACATAAGGAAAATTCTAATTTCATTGGTAGATTAAGGAATATACTCATTCGGAATAGTTTATTTTGGGTTTGCTTTTACTACGATATCTGAAATGAAAGGCACAAAACCAAGCCTAGGTGTATAGATGCAGCCTGCATAAAAGAACCCAGGACAACTTCCTGCGCATTCCTTTCATACCATCAAATGGAAAGTACTTCCTTGAATGCAATCCTTTTACAGAAATCCGTGACACCCAGCGATGTGGCTGTAAAGTTCACCTGGGAGGAGTGGCAGCTCCTGGACCCTGCTCAGAAGACCCTCTATCAGGACGTGATGTTGGAGACCTACCGCCACCTGGTGGCCATCAGTGAGGAGCGCTCTCAAGTGATTGGCCTTGTCTTTGGCTCTTTTTTTTAGAGGCTAAAATCTTTGACATGTCTGTGGTGCTAATCTTAGTGTGGCAGATTCTCGTTGTTCTCTCTTGCCCGAGATTGGTGGGGAAATCTTTGTACTCTTCATAGCAAACCCTTTCTTTTACTTTTTTTAAAAAAACATTTTATTAGGGGCTCATACAACTCTTATCACAATCCACACATCAATTGTATAAAGCACATCCTTACATTCCCTGCCTCAATCATTCTCAAAGCATTTGCTCTCCACTTAAGCCCTTTGCATCAGGTCCTCTTTTTTTTCCCCTCCCTCCCCGCTCCCCCCTCCCTCATGTGTCCTTGGTAATTTATACATTGTTATTTTGTCATATCTTGCCCTATCGGAGTCTCTGTTTTACTTTTTTTTAAAAGATCATTTTATTGGGAATTCTTATAGTTCTTATAGCAAGCCATGCATCAATTGTATCAAGCATATTTGTACATATGTTGCCATCATTATTTTCCAAACATTTACATTCTGTTTGAGTCGTTGGGATCCGTTCCTCTTATAACCCTCCCTCTCCACCCTCCTGCCCTCGTGACCCCCTGGTAAATTATAAATGACCATTTTTGTATCTCACACCAACCAACCACTGTCACCCTTCCCCCGTGGTGTGGTTTCTTCCCCACTCCTCTCTCCACCTTACCCCTACCCTTCTGGTATCACTACTCTCATTTCTGTTCCCGAGGGGTTTATCTGGCCTGGATTCCCTGTGTCCGGAACTCTTATCTCTACTTGGGCAGCAATCCCGCTCTTGTGTACTTTTGAAAAGAGTGTGTTCACAAGCCTACATTTGAATTTGGTGTGTCTAAGATTCTGTGATTTCTCATGGACAGGCTATCAAGTTAGCAAACCCGATGCGTTCTCTTGGTTGGAAGGAGAATCACCAGGGCCCATATCAGAAAGAAGCTCTGGTGGAATGTGTTCAGGTGAGTGTCAGAAACAGAACCGGGAAGCGCGTGTAGGCAGACAAACTCTAGATGCTCTTAATTAAGAATCTGGGAGGCAGACTGTGGTGAAGGGAAGCCTTCAACTTCTTGAGTTAGGGATGACTCGCTGTCACAGTCTCGCAACTAAAAGTCTCCCCACATTGGCCCCCTGTAGTAATGCCAGTTTTCAGGATGCTGTTTGCAAACACATGGCTGCTATTATACCCTTAAAAGTTGACTGCTAGAGAGAGAGAGAGGTTTTTAAAAAATCATTTTATTGGGGGCTTATACAACTCTCATCACAATCCATACATAAATCAGTTGTGTAAAGCACATTTATACATTTGTTGCCCTCATCATTCTCAAAACATTTGCTCTCCACTCAAGCCCTTGGCATCAGCTCCTCATTTTTCCCCCTCTCTGCTCCCCACTCCCTCATGAACCCTTGACAGTTTACAAATCATTGTTATTTTGTCATGTCTCACAGGAAGCGGGCATCCTTTGATTATCTCCTCCTGTTGAAGCACCCATTCCCCCTCATTTCTTCCCCTGATGTATAACTATTGGCTACTTATAAAAGCCCAGAACAGTGAAGATGTTCTCTCCCCTCCATCTCCTCCCACTCTCTGGGTAGACCCAGCTGCTGAGATCGTGGCTGTCCAGGAGGTGAGCATGCTACCATGAAATGTGTCTGACTCCTTCATTTTACTCTCTCTCCTCTTCTCTGTGACTTTACTATGATCTTTATATATTATAACTGTACAATTGCACCTTCGGACCCATGATATTGTCAGAGGCTGGTTACTCTTTAAAGTTCCCTGCTCTTCTCATAAATCTGTCTGTAACTGGAATGACTACTTTTAACATTGCGGTCTCATTGTCCCCCCCCCCCCCACATGTTACTTCTATACTCATGTCAACTGATAGACAACTCTGAATATAAGAATCATCCCCAAACTGATTCCTATGAGACTAAGGTTCAAATATAGCACACCTTCCCACTTGTGCATTAGTCCTGAGACCAGTTATTCTTCAGTACTCTCTCGTTGGTTTGGGAATCCATTGCAATGATCACATAGATCTCTCAGAAACACCATATGTCTGTTGTTTGTTTTTAGGATATTAAATGTAGGTGTTTGGAAAAGTTCAAGGAAAAATGAAAGATAAAGATAGGGAGGGGACATTGGTGAGTGGTTTGAACTGTCGAATGTAGATTGTGTGATCTGAAATGTAAATCCTCCTGCTTAATTCACAATAAAATTTCATTAAAGAACAATTGCATTATTCTACAAACCTTTTGAAGCCCCCTCGTATATATGTAAACAAAGATATATATGAAGAAATGTATAGATGAGGACCTAAATTGTTCTCTTCCTAAATATTAATACCTCAAGGGCATCTGCTTACTGTTCCCTGTGGAAAACAGTACCGGGAAGAGAGTGTATGTGGAAAAGTTTTCTACGTTGTTAACATTAAGGAGTCTGGGGGGCCAGGGCTCCCAGGAAGGACACCTTCAAATTTGTAGGTTGGAGATGCATTCCAGTGACCTGACCATCTCCTATGTAAAAGTTATTCCCCATGATGTCCCCCCCCCCCAATAATAATGCCAATCTTAAGGCGCTTGCAAGCACATGGTTGCTACTAAGTAGTCTTGAAGGTCAACTGAATAAAGGCTACTTGCCTGAATGTTGTCTGCCATCAAATGCAATCAGACCCTATTTTCTGCCCCACCCTAAGTAGGACCCACTTCTTTCTGCTAAGGATCATAGATTATTCCCCTGGAGAAGAGCTCGGATACAAGGTCAAGCCAGATCAGACACTTCCAAGTGTAAGCCTCCATCTTAACTGTAGAACCCACCCATCTGGTTATGTATGTACCTACCTGTCACATATATGCCCCTCCCTCCTTTTCCTATTGCATGTACACCCTCAGCTAGTCCCCCTTGTTATTCCTGTTACATCTGTGTATACATACCGTGGTTTGCCTGTCTGAGACGATAAGGTGATGTGAGAATACATTCTTTCCCTGCGTGGACCTGGTTCCTGTTGCCATGGCAGAGTGTGTTTTATGCTGCGTTTGTAGTCTCTGCTGAAGGTTGGAATCAGTGGTCTCCATCAGCGTGTGCCTCAAGCCCTCTCCGCCTTCGGATACATGGCCGTGCCATTTTCACTTCACAGGTTAAGGAGTCTCCCTCTAGTCCTGGAGTGAACGTCTTCAAACAGCCCAGCGTTCAGGTTATGTGCTCAGTACACCGAGTCAATGCAAGCCCCGTGAGAGCATGCCGGGGAAGGGGGGTAGGGGAGGATGGTGGCTGGATTAGGTCATTTCGCTGTGACTGTTGCTAGGGAACAGGGTTACTTTGGATTCTAAAAATTGTAATCAGGGGAGGAGTGATAGCTACGCAGTGGGTCAAAGTGCAATGTAAAATTGGCATGTGGATGCCTTCTCACCTCCTGACTTCACACAGGGGAAGGAGCCCAAAAGTCAACCTCAGCCCCAGGCCAGGTCCATTGAAGCAGCAATCAGACATCCCTCCACCCTCCCATAGCGTTCTCCATTCCTGTGCCAGATGGCTCCTTCATTGCATGACCACAAGAATTCACAGACAGTCCTCAACAATGATGGGGGTTTGATTAGGGTAGTTTCAAGGTTACAATTTAGGACATGGCTTCCTGGCTGTGCCCTATGAGGCATTGTTGATAAAGGATCCTGGGGGAATCCACCTGTCACGTCAGCCCCAAAGCACTCAGCTCTAGTTCTGAGAGTTTACCAACCTGCCTCCCCAGGGAATGCCCACAGGCTTCCCTCATAGTAAGCAAGTCTCTTGATGGAAGGCACACAGCTGGTTCCTTTTCCCTTGCATGGCCCAGGAATCCTGCCCCTCTGCCGTATGAGCTTGATGGTTCTGCTTTTCTGCTCGTTTTTGCCATCACAGCTCTCTGTCTTTTGCGTCAGGGTGGTCCAGCAGGCATCGATTTATATGCATTTAGTAGGGGTTATCTAACTTAGTTTCCATATTAAGTACTTTTACCGTTTGATTTGTTTACATTGTTTTTCACCAGTCCACAATTAATATTAAACAGGGTATATTATTTACATCCCTCGATATCACTAAAAATCTAACTTACGTGGATGCGTTTTTAAAAATGGCTCTGTTGGGAATCAACATGAAGGAAAGACTCATTCTCTTCTCTTCTAGAAAGCTGGAAACCCGATAATCGTTTGCTTGGATGCACACAAACAGAAAGAAGAGTGGACAGAATGGAACAGTGCTCTGACGACGATGCCTTGGAAAAGGTTCATCAACACCAAAATAATTTCCCTTTTATGGAAAATCATGGGATTTTTGACTTACATGGAAAAGCTGTGAAATCAATTTTAACTTTACCGGCAGTCAACCAGCGTAGAGGGAATGAAATAGAAGAGTCTATTGTGCTTAATGGAGGTTAGAAGACCTTTCTCTATACTGACCATGAGCGAGTTTTTACCGAAAAGAAATTCCCAGAGTATAAAAAAATCTAATGGCCTTAAATCACAATGCATTCAGCATAAGAAAAAGAAAAGCAATCCCATTGCTCATCAGCGAATTCATAGTAGAGAGAATCGCCATGTGTGCAGTTACTGTGGAAAAGGCTATCCACAGCAGAGACATCTCGTTATCCATGAGTGAATCCATACAGGTGAGAAACCATATACATGTGGTCAGTGTGATAAAGGCTTCACTAGTAGAAATAGTCTCACTGCTCATCAGCGAATTCATAGTGGAGACAAACCCCATATGTGCACTGATTGCGGAAAAGGCTTCTTCTGGAAGAGAATGCTCATTCTCCATCAGCGAACTCATACTGCTGAGAAACCCTATGTGTGCAGTGAATGTGGAAAAGCCTATACCAGAAAGAGTACTCTCCGAACTCATATGCGAATTCACAGCGGAGAGAAGCCCCATACACGTACTGATGGTGGAATAGGCTTTAGAGTGAAGAAGGAACTCACTGTACATCAGCGAACTCACATTGGCGAGAAACCAATACTATAATGAATAATGTCATTGGCCTTTTTTCCAGGCACTGAGAACGAAGTAATGCATGAGAAAAGAAGCTTGCCATGCCTTCGTACAGAGAACATGGAGTTTAAGTGGAGTCTATTTTTGTGGAACCTTGATAACCAGCTAATCTAGTGAAAGCATGATTCAGTATTTATGCCAGGTACAATAGACAAGGGGTCATTGCGCAATGCCTTTGGGATTCGGATACCAAAATATAATCACCATTGAGTTGGTTCCTAGTGCTGATGACCCGACCTGTGTGATTAGAACGCTGCACCTCGGCATTTCCAAAGGCTGAGTTTCTGGTAAGTCCTTTCCTTTCAGCCACCTCTCAGTGGACCGAAACCTCGAGCCTTTCAGGTTAGCAGCCAAACACATTCATTATTTGCTCTAACCGTGGTCACTGAGTAAGGAAGACCAAAGAGGAATCCATTCATTTGAATTGTGGTCCTGGAGGAGGTTGGAAGTACGTGGACTGCTAAAAGGACATATTGATCTATCTTGGAAGAAATAAGACCACAGGAAAGGGTGGGAAGATGTGGTTTTAAAATTTGGGCTATATTGTCAGAAGAGACCAGTCCCCTGGGGAAGGACATCGTGCTGGGTCAGGTGTAGAGGTAGTGAAAAGGAGGAAGGCCTTTCAAAGAGGTGGATTGTCGTGGTTTCTCCATTAATGGGCTGAAGCATATGAACAGTTGTAACAACGGCACAGCACTGTACAGTGCTTTGTTCTGTTGTGCAGAGTTGCCATGGGTCGTAATGAACTTGACAGGTAACAACAAATGGGAGATGGTTGTGGTTGAGATCACTGGGATGGCAGCAGACAAGCTGGCTTGAAAGTATAATGATGACACACCAGAGCCACGTGCAAGCAGAATGGTCACTAATGTGATACAGGGTCTGTAACTTTAATTGTTTAGGATCAGATCCCGCAATGGCAGAAAGTCATCAGTTGAGAGGCAGTCCAGTGGGGAGGTCTGACTAGAACAGCAGGTTTTTGTGGGATTATAAATAGACTTTTCCCCCATCTTTGTCTGCCCCCAAAACAAGCCAAACATTAGAGGCTATTTGCCAGGGTATGGTGGAAGGTCAGATGCTTAGAGACATCCTCTCTGAAGTCAGTCAGTTGCCAGACTACTGTCTGGTCCCACTACAAGAGGGGCTCACTCCCGGCTGTTATGGACAATGGGCTACTTCTCCCTACAGGCTTTCCTCCATCAGTTTGGTCCCTGTAGGTGGGGTTCATACCCTACTGATAATGGTTTCCATGGACAGCCGAGAACAGGTCAAACTTGTTCAGTGACATCCAAAGTTAGGCTGCCATCCTGAATCTAGGATCCACTATTGTCACATGCATACTCCCAATTCCTCCACTTCCTATTGCGTGTATATCCCTAGATTGTCCCCCTCTCATTGCTGTATAACCTATAGTGCAATCCCTTCCTGTGACGTATTTCTTTACATGTAATTAGGGGCTTGCAAGCCCCCCAGAGATATATAAGCTTGGGTTAGCAATAAAGAGCTCTCTCCTCTGGTCCCTTCCTCTCTCCCCTCTTCCCTGGCTCTCTACCTCACCTCCCTCTCACTCTGGTGCTTTCCAACCCCCAATCCTCTCTCCCCTATTCCTTCTCCCACTGACCCTCCTCCCTCCTGCCCTCACGGACCACACTGAGTAGACTTAGCTGTTGAGATCATGGCCATCCAGGAGGTGAGCATGCTACCATAAAATGTGTCTGACTCCATTATTTCAATCTCTCTTCCATCTCATGCTCTCTATGACTTTACTATAATCTTTGTATATATCTTAACCATATAATTGCACCTATCAAACCCGTGATGAGTTGTGGGGGGCTGGCTTTCCCCAAAAGATTCTCAGCCTGTGGGTCATGACTCCTTTGGGGATTGAAAGATCCTTTCACAGTGGTCACCTAATACCACTGGAAAATATATTTCCAAATGTTTGGGGTCACCACAACATGATGAGCTGTATTAAAGGGTTGCGGCATTAGGAAGGTTGAGATCCCCTGGACTAGAGCGTCATTTAGGCCACTTAGTAGCAGAGAAACTGATGGAAGGAATTCTGACAGCTGAGATACGCAATGTAGACAGCATCTAAGGCAGTGGTTCTCAACCTTCCTAATGACGAGACTCTTCAATACAGTTCCTCATGTTGTGACCCCAACCATAAAATTATTTTTGTTGCTGCTTTATAACTGTAATTTTGCTACTGTTAGAAATTGTAAATATCTGATATTCAGGATATATTTTCATTCTTACAAATAGAACATAATTAAAGCATAGTGATTAATCGCAAAAACAATATAGTGTGAAATATCTATTTCTAATGACAAGTGACATTTTGTCTTAAATATGGGTAACAGTCTTCACATAGGGGACTCGTATGTGGGTCTATCTGCATGTGGTCAGACTGACCCACCTGGAGACGGATAAAGGAGTGGTGTCACATTTCCTAAGACCATATTGGAAATAATGTGTTTTCCGATGGCTTTAGGCAATCCCTGTGAAAGGGTCGTTTGAACGCCTAAGGAGTCGCAACCCACAGGTTGAGAACCACTGATCTAAAGGATGAGAAATCCGCTACCCACTGCCAGTGAGGTAGGTCACATAGCAGCAGAAAGATTGATGGTGGAGAGGCCAAATGGCAGAACTTCTATACTGACCTTGAGTTAGACCAGGTAGCAGAGAGACCTCTTTGGCAGAGAGCTGTCCAAGGCACTGATCAAGAATTTTATTGTGGTAATCTGAGGGACTGGATGAGAATGAAATGCAGCTAAATTATTCATGCTCATAATTAGGGGTCTGGAAAGCCGACTGGTGAAGGAAGACTCATGGTTATATAAATAAATCTTCATGTACATTCTCATGACTGGACACAGTCTCTCCAATAATCCCCCACAAAGAAACTGTCCTATGCTGATGGTGCCCGGTTATCAAAAGATATAGCATCTGGAGTTTTAAAGGCTTGAAGGTAAACAAGCAGCCATCTAGCTCAGAAGCAACAAAGCCCACATAGAAGAAGGGCACCAGCCTGTGCGATCATGAGGTGTTGAAGCGATCAGGTATCAGGCATTATCAGAACAAAAAAAATCTTAAAATAGTGAATGTGTGGGGGAGTGTGGGGTGGAGACCCAAATCCCATTTATAGGCCACTGGACATCCCCTTGCAGTAGGGTCTCAGGGAGAAGACCAGCCAGTCAGAGTGAGATGAAGCAACGATGAAAAATCCAACTTTCCTCTAGTTCCTAAGTGCTTCTCCGCCTCCCCCCCACTATCATGATCCAAATTCTACTTTGCAAGTCTGGATAGACCAGAGGATGTACACTGGTAACAGGTAGGAGCTGGAAACACAGGGAATCCAGGGCAGATGATCCCTTCAGGGCCAGTGGTGTGAGTGGTGATACTGGGAGGGTAGAGGGAGGGTGGGTTGGAAAAGGGGAACTGAGTACAAAGATCTACATGTGACCTCCCTGGGGACGGACAACATAAAAGTGAGTGAGGGGAGACGTTGAGCAGGGCAAGATAGGACAAAACAATTTATAAATTATCAAGGGTTCATGAGGGAGGAGGGAGGGGAAAAATTAGGACCTGATGCCAGGGGCTTAGGTGGAGAGCAAATGTTTTGAGAATGATGAGGGCAATGAAAAGTAGCTACATGTGACCATAGGTATCAAAGCAAAGACAAAGTAAGACTTGTAGTTTTTGCCATGACTTGAAAGTATAATGAGAAATCTCCATCATTTCAGTTGTCCCAGGAAATGATTATTTTAAGCCACTGGCTTACCATATATATATATAAATATATATATAATATTATATATATAAATCATTTTATTGGGGGCTCCTATAGTTCTAATCACAATCCATACACCCATCCATTGTGTCAAGACCATATACAATTCTTATCACAATCCATACATCCATTGTGTCAAGAATATATATACATTTGTTGCCATCATCATTCTCTTTTTTTAAGCCATCATCATTCTCAAAACATTTGCCTTCTACTTGAGCCCTTAATATCTGCTGCTCATTTTCCCCCTCCCTCCCCACTCCCCCCTACTTCATGATTTTATATTTTTCCAGCACACATAAACATAATTTTATATGTTTTTGTAAAGTTAATGATTGCTTGAACCAATGTGATGTGATGGATTGTTTTCATTTTTTATTTTTTTATATTTTGGTGGATTCTTTTTATACGGCCTGTCTAGCCATGGTCTTGTAAATTGACACCCTAATGAATGTGCAAATAAGGTATTATCACTCCTGCCTCTCCCGCCCCTCACTTTAACACACGCATCCACAATCCCTGTGGTTCGTTTTGTACAGAAATAATTGCTCACCTACTGACACACCGATACAACACTCACACGCGCGACACCATCTTTTTCATTTATTTCGTGTAGAAACACACACACACACACACACACACACACATCCACCCACCCCCCTTTTACCTCCTTCTCCACTTTGTACGGAACTATGGCCTCCTCCAGCCAAGACAGAAAGCGCGAGAGCGGAAGTCCGTGCTTTGCGGCCCTCGTCGGCCCCCGTCGTCGCCCCAGCCCGCCCGCCGCCCGACAGGTGGCGCTCTTCAGGCTCTCCCCGGAAGTAAGTGTGAGTTTGGGGAACTTCGGGTGATTCGGGAGGAAAACAAGTGTATTTTTATCTGCGAAAGAAAGCAAGGGATGCATGGACCTGGGGTCGTGAGGATCGACGGCGTTCCCGAGGGCAGCGCCGGGCGGAGGTGCTTGAGGGGAAGCCGGGGGGAGTCGATGTTTTCGGGGTCACGCTCGGGGTGAGCGCTTTGGAGGTCGACCCCGTCCGTCCCGCCGGTTCAGGAGCCCGGTCTTTCTTGGCGCCTCACCCTGCAGGTCAGGGGCGGCGGTGGCGGTGGGGTTTTCGGCGACCGCAGGGTCTGAAGGGGCTGCGGGATTTATTGTGGGCTGGAGTGGCGATGGCGCCCCGGGACTGACCTCGTAGGGAGGGAGCGGTGTGGTCCAGGCTTCGCATCAAACGAGGGGCAGAGGGTGGCCTGGGCCTGTGGGACTGTAGATTGTGGAGGACGCAACTCCGCAACCCAGATGCCTTAGGATGCTAGAAATAAAAGCAGAAAACCCAAACGCGATGCCATCGAGTTGATTCTGAATCCTAGTGAATCTGTGAGACAGAACAGAACTGTCTTTGTGGGTTTCTGAGGCTGCCAGACTCTACGGGTGTAGAAAGCCTCCTCTCTACCTGGTGGGTCGTTGCTGTGAGTTTCAAACCACTGATCTTGCTTGCAGTCAGCAGTGCGAGCAGGAAGCGATCCTTGGAAATATGTGGTGCGGAAATAGCCTTGGGGCGTCTCTGACTTCCTCCAAATCACCAGTGGGGAGGAGAACTCAAATTAGCAGTATCCCCTGCCAACGGTGATTTCTATGAGGCGAGACCTGGCACAGTGCCAAGCTTTTTGCCAGTTCTGACACCTGCAGCTTGCCCGTGGCAATTTTGGTGGTGGAGTGTTTTTGTTTGTTTTTGGTGTTGGATTTTATAATCCGTTGCTTTGGCTGTGAACTCACAGATTTTGGGGTTTATTTGGGAAACATCAATTATTGTTGCTGAGTCTTCAACCAGGCAGCCACTTCTCAGCGGTGCCCAAAGGTATATCCAGGCCCCTGACCTTCCACTCTGCAAGGGCTAGTGTTACAAAAATCCCTTTTAGCTCCCCAGGATAAAAATGTGGAGGCAGCTATCTCCCTACAAGCCTTCTGCCTGAAGGCCCTCCGCTTTCCTGCTCCGTGGGTTGGAAAGCTTGCTAAAGCCCAAGCTCAGCCTCTCCCTGCCGCCTTAGTGCAAACAAGATACTCTTGAGACAGCCATTATTTGTGCAGGCCACCTAACAAGGGTACCAATGCGTGGTTAGCAAGCTATTCAGTGTCCCGTCCCGCCCCCCCCCCCACATGGGCTACAATCCCATCCAGTCATTTGGAGGGAGTTAAGAGGCTGTGTACTTGTTGTGGTAAACCATCCCAACCCTATTGGCTGTACTACAAACAATGCCCCTTGGAAAACATTGTATTTTTGTGGGGTTCAAATATGCACTCGTGATGGGGGATATGTACTTCTTTTTTGGGGGGAGGGGGATATGTACTTCTTCAGTTACTATTGAAAAATGTATTTGCAGTTTTCAAACTGATAGATGATACCTAAGTGTTTCCCCAGGATCTCTGGTGTTGCAAAGTGGTAGGCCTTGGGCTGTTGACTGCATTTGTACTCTGTCCTCTGTTGTTGTTCTACATCCGGTCAGTCCCGAGCCACAGCGACCCCGGGCACAACAGAACGAAACACTGCCCACCCCGCCCTATGCCATCCTGACAGTTGTTCCTCTGGCTGAGCCCGTGGGTGCAGACACTGTGTCCACCCATCTTGTAGAGGGCCTTCTGCTTTTCCACTGCCCCTCCACTTTCCCAAGCATGGTGTCCTTCTCCAGGGACTGGCCTCTCCCGATAACACGTCCTAAATATGTAAGATCATGCCTTGCCATCCTTGCCTCTGAGGAGCACCCTGGCCGTACTTCTTCCAAGAGAGATGGGTTTGCCCTTTTCTCAGTCCATGGTGCTTTTGTTATGCTTTGCCAGCACGCTATCCTATGAGGTCTCTCTATGGCAAACTGTGCTCGGTGGTGAGTTATTTTTTTCTTTTCAATCATTTTATTGGGGGCTCTTACAGCATTCCAAACACCAGTTGTATGGAGCATATTTGTACATAGGTCACCATCATCATTTCCAAAACATTTTCTGCTTGAGCCCTTGGTATCAGCTCCTCTTTTTTCCCCACCCTCCCACCCTCGTGAATCCTTGATCAATTATATATTGTTATTATTATTTTGTGTCTTATACTGTCTGTTGTCTCCTTTCACCCACATTTCTGTTATTTGTCCCTTCGGGGGTGGGGTGCTATATATATCCAATGATGGTGAGTTTTTAAGTGTTTGCTAAAGTGATTGTACCACTTTACAGATCCTCCAGTAAGATCATCTTGTTTTTCATAGTGAGTACTTTATTTAGCCCATTAAAAATGTTTCTAGACCCTTTAGTCAACATAGCATCTTCAAGGTTCTTAGATTTGTCCTTCTCCGTAGGAGTCACACCTTCCCGGGAGTGCATAGTTCTTTATGTTGTGAACTAGGAATCTTTCTTCCCCCGATCTTTCTTTTCTTTATATATATATACTTTTATTGGGACACAGTGCAGATACCATACAATCTAATAGTTCAATCAAATCAGAAAGTGTTGTACAATCACTACCACGATCAGTTTAGAACATTTTCTTCCTTCTTGTACTCCTTGTTATTAGTCCTCCATCTCTCCCAGCCTCCTTTGCTGTTTTAAAATTTTTTTTTTATTAAGGGGCTCATACAACTATTATCACAATCCATGCATATACATACATTAATTGTATAAAGCACATCTGTACATTCTTTGCCCTAATCATTTTCTTTTTTTACATTTTATTAGGGGCTCATACAACTCTTATCACAATCCACACATAGACATACATCAATTGTATAAAGCACATCCGTACATTCTTTGCCCTAATCACTCTCAAAGCGTTTGGTCTCCACTTAAGCCCTTTGCATCAGGTCCTCTTTTTTTTCCCCCTCCCTCCCTGCTCCCCCCCTCCCTCCCGACCATCTTTCTTTTCTTGCACACGGGTCTGATTGTCCAATTTCCCTTTATTGACAAAATCATCTTTTACCCATAGCACCATAAACTCTAAATCTTGGGTTTTATTGCTCATGGTATAAGTATGTTCTGAGTCACCAAAGAAAGGGACAGTCCACCCTGTTGGGGACTTTGTCTTAAGAAGAGGGACAGGCACAGTGGCAGCCTGCGGACTTACAGGTGATAACATCACTGACATCATATGCTCCCATCAGCCTACAGGTTTGCATCCCCAGCAGTAAGACAATCACCTGGAGGAGTCAAGAAGAGGTGTTTAGTCTGGGCATTTTCATTTCTGGCGTGTGCCCTGCATGAGGGACTGAACTTTTGCAACAGAAATTAGAACGTACCAAGAAAACCCAAAGACAGAACATCCCGTTGCCGGCTCTTTCCTGAAAACCAAAGAGGATGATCAACACTCAGGTGACTTTTGACCTTTTTATGCTCGTCTGTGTTTCCTAATGGGTTTAAAGAAGGCTGTATAAAGCCAGTTCATGTCTCTGGAAAGGTAGGAACTGGAGAGAAATAAAGTCTGACCCTTACTTCAGTAACAGGCTATGGAAGATCAGGAATACATCGAGCATGGGATTAACACCAAGTTATTGACATGGACCCATAATATGTCACCAGGGATTCTTTGGGGCTGCATTAGCTTTCAACTCATAATTAATGATCCCACGACCAACCGAAGAGATCCATTCTAGTGAAAAGCTGTGACTCGTTTTTAAGGAGAAAGAAAAGCAGTTCTTTGGAGGACTTCGGTGTTTGTCAGAATACATTTCTTTAGTGTTTCTTTCTGTGAGGTGTTACAGAAGATCCTGAACACCAGTTGTCTCTCGGTGCAGGTAACGGGAGACTAGTCTAGAATAGTGGTTTGAAAATGGCTGGCAGCTTCCAACCGTCTCGAACGACAGGGTTGCAGAGTGAATCACCGTTAATATCAAGCTGGGTTCCTGTGAGGTAGCGGTGACACTGACCTGCACCTTTCAATAGTTTTCTAACACCCCCCCCCCACCTGTCCCTCCCACCGCCCTCTTATTTCTCTGCGCTGTTCAGTGATTTGTTGTTGTGGCCACACAGAACTCATAGCCCAGAGTCCCCATGAGGCAGTTTCTTAGGGAAGTAACAGAGGACACAAGTTAGGATGGGGAAACACGTAGGCTAAGTCATTCTTCTTCAGCGCAGGCCAGCTCTCTGGCCCTTTTTGGATGTTTTTCTCCCTGAAGACAGGCTTCTCTCGCAGTTCCCTCAGGCTAGGCTTCCCTCAGCTCCTTGAGGACCGCCTCCTCTTGGGTCTGCCTGTCTGCCACGGCCAACTTGGCTGAAGGGCCCTTTGTGGACCTGTCACCATTGCCTCTGCCACTGGGTCTCTTGTGCACCTGTCACTATGTTCAGTGGTGGTACAGCACTTGATCCATATTACCACTTGTGTTCATCCGGGTAGACTAGAGATACAAATTCAGAGAGACACTCATATGTATATAAGAAAGAGCTTTATATACAAGAGCAATTGAATAGTGAGAAAACTGCCCAGTCCAGTCCAGATCAGCTCCCTAAGTCTGGTATTAGCCCATATGTCTTGTCCCGATCTATAAAGCCCTCTTCAGATGCACAAAACACATGCAATGATGCCGAATGCAGGAAGCTCAGAGGCCAGTGGGTGGAAAGTCTCGTGGATCCAGTGGTGTAAGCATCTCAGCGCTGGCAGGGGTGTCTCCACAGGGCTCCTCCAGCTCAGAGCGCTAGTGTAGTTCCATGTGTCTTGTCAGCAGCAATGTCTCCCAGGGAGTGAGCAGAGAGAGAGAGAATGTTTCCTGCCTCTAAGGAGGAATTCAGAGTTCCCAGAATCCTCAGAAGGCCATGCCCACACAGAGACCTTATTGGCCATGGCCTGCTTGACAGGCTAGACTCCACCCCTTCACTCTTAATTCTCTCAAATTGACAAATGATTACATAACGATCAGACGGCTCATTTAGGAAATGCCTTTTCTCCCTGCTTCTTTTCTTTCTCCTTGCTTCTTTGTGACTGGCAGATCTCTGCAGTTCATTGCTTCTATGTACAACCTGGAGCAGTTTCAGTGGATGGCCATGCCAGCGGACCTGTAAATTGACCGATCTCCTGTCTGTGGGCCACAGACATTTTTTTCTGCATTGTGGCTTGAATTAAGTTCGTTTTGAAAGACCAGCAGTTGGCTGGTTCTTTTGAGGTAGTGGTTGAAGAGAGTCCATTATTCGCTGCAATGTCTCACAAAACGGAAGAGCCACCAAGGCAGTAACTAACTCTTCAGGATGTGGAAGCTGGTGAGTCCCAAATCGATGGGTCAGGTATCCGTGTGGAGGGTTCTCCTTACACGTTGGCAATGGCTTATGGAGCCATATCATGAGGTATAGACAGCTGTCCATTGCCTCACAAGGCGAAGTTGGTGAGGCAGGTCAGATGATCGGCTGTTAAGAGGGCCTGAGGATCCCAGAATAACCAGGTTAGACAGCAGGCTGCTGGCTCACAGAGTGACAGAAACTCTCAAATCAAGTCGTCCAAGAGGCTGCTGTTTGTAGGGATATCGGGGAAATGGTTCATTGCATTTCCAGAAGCTGACAAGTCCCAAACCCATGGGTTAAGTGACATTCTGACCCAAGTAGCTGCAGCTGACAAGCCAAACCAACAGGTCAGATGACAGGCCAGTGTCTCACCGTCCTCTCAACCATACCTGTAGGCCGTTTTCTCTCTGACTTTCAATGCAATGGCTTCTTGGGCCAACCTGGCCACTTCCCTGCCCACACAAGTTGAGGAGGGTCCCAGAGGCCAAGCTAGTAGAAACAGAACCAGAAGGGGCCCAGTGGCAGAGCTGCAGGTGACAGATGGTAAGGCCAAGCGGACCTTGTAATTGGAGCTGAGCAAAGACTGTCCTAAGATGGCCAATAGGCGCTGAGTGATCTGTCTTGTACTGAAGCAGGGATCCTCGGCCTCCATGCTTTCTGATGCTGGTATTGAGTTGTAGCCTCTTGTTCTTGCCCCCCAGAGGTTACCCTGTGCCTTGATCACTTGTATGTGGCTCCAGGTTTTACCCAGTGTCTTAATCAGTTAAACCTCAAGCTGTACCCTGTTCCTTTGATCAATGACTTTTGAGGCAAAGAGTGTTGTGGGAGGGACGACTGGTATAAAAACTGAGCCAAAAAGTTGGAGAGCTGAGCTCCGTCTGACAGGGAACTCATAGGGGCCAGCCTCGCATTGATCCTGAGAGTTACCTTCATTGACGGAAGACAGGCTCTGATAATGCTGATACTGCTAGGGTTCCTAATTCCATTCCATAATGACCGCCCACTTCCCCATTCATGTAGTCACACGCTTTTGTTGTACATGTGTCCGTATATTTGATGTGAGCTATTTCTACCTCATTAGGGCAGTGTCACTGGTACACATTATAGAGAGCGTTCCAATGTCGTGTGGAGTACCCTAATGCAAAACAGTTTATTGTATTTTAAAACAAACAAGCCTTGGTGTATCGATGCAGCCTACATAGAGGAGCTGAGCAGAACACCTTCCTATGTATATCTTTAGTATCATCAAATGGGAAATCCTTCATGGAATAGCCTCTTCTTATTACAGGAGTCAGTGACGTTCAGCGACGTGGCCATAGAGTTCACCTGGGAAGAGTGGCAGCTCCTGGACCCTGCTCAGAAGACCCTCTATCAGGACGTGATGTTGGAGACCTACCGCCACCTGGTGGCCATCGGTGAGGCGCGCTCTCCCGTCATGACTTTTCCTCTCTCAGGTGCACTAATCTTCGGAGTGGCCTTGCCGCTCTCCAAGTAGCCGACTCTCATTCCACTCTCAGGCCCGAGATGAGTGGGGATCGTCTTTCCACTCCTGATAGAAAACCCTTTACTGTGTGCTTTTTGAAGGAAGCGTCTTCTCAAACCCAAGGCCAATCGGTGTGTCCAACTGTGTTAGTCTGGGGACTTTAGAGAAACAAATCCACAGAAACTCATGTAGAAGAGAGAGTTTTATATAAAGGTTAAGTGCGCATCAAGAAAACATCCCAACCCAGTGCTGCCCAAGCCCACAAGTCCAACATTAACCCATATGTCCGACACCAGTCCACAAAGTCCTCCTCCAGCTCACAAAACACACACTATGATGCCAACTGCAGGAGGAAAGCCAAATCAGTGAGCATGTAAGCATCTCAGCGCTGACAGGGGTCTCCACACGGCTGCTCCAGCACCCAGAGCTGCATTGGGGTAGGTCCATGTGGCTTCTCCTTGGGGCTGCCTTGCAGGCAGTGAGCCTTGCCTGCTAAAGCAGGGAACTGGCTTAGGCAACTTGGACCCTGGTCTGACTATCAGACAGCAAGAGACCCAAAAACTAGAAAAGCGAGGCTCAGGGAGCCATTTATCTCTCCGCCCTTCAATTAACCCCACATGTGTTTATCGGTCAGGTTGGCTCACTAAACTAACTAACTCACCAACATCCTGTGATTCTGTAATTCTCACACACAAGTCATCATGTAAGCAACCAGGATGCATCCCCTGGGTTGGCTCCAGGAGAGCGGCCTTGGTCTATATTAGAAAAAAAGCCACTGGAATTTTTTTCAGGCATGAGCAAAAATGGTAAGAAGGCATGGCTCTGGGAGTCACATTAGCCTGGGAGAGGGCCTCACATAGTTTCGAAGAGGTCCGATGCTTCTGCTTTGACTTTTTTTTACAAGATCTACCTGACACACGCCTTTCTTGATTTTAAAGTGTGCTGTTTCCCTGTATCCTGTGTAAATGACCGTCGCTTAGTCCATGTACAGGTACCTCATGCGTGTAATGAAATGTTCTAGAATTCAATGAGGTCCATACATTGCCATGAACTACATCGGCGGTTCTCAGCCTGTGGGTCTTGACCCCATTTGGGGTTGAACAACCCTTTCACAGGGGTAGCCTGATTCATAGCAGTAGCAAAATGACAGTTATGGAGTACCAACAAAAATATTTTTATGTTTGGGGTTCACCACCACACGAGGAACTGTATGAGAGGATCGCGGCATGAGGAAGGGTGAGAATCACGGATCTGCATAATCGTTGGAACACAGGTAGACATATGCCTGTATTCTTTGCTTTCAGCCAAAATCCATGTGATGTCATTAATGACAGTTTGTAGTCGACATCTTGTTCTGCATCTGGCTTGAATTTAGGCAGTACCTGTTGAGACACTGCAGCTATCGCTTTTAAGTTCTCATTGGCACAATCTTACCAGCATGCGATATCGAGGATACTGCTGGGTAAGTGCTGCGTTTTTGTTGGATTGCCTTTCTGTGGAATGTAGACAAATGGATCTCTTCCCAGTCAGTTGGCCAGGTAGTGTTCTTGCAACGCGCTTGGCTTAGAGATGAGTTGAGATGTTTTGTTGAAGCATCTCAGTTCCTGGCGCCTTATTTTTCTCCAGTGTATTCAGTGTCCTCTGAAGGTCGCCTTTCAGCGCCACAACTTGTAGATCTTTGCCAGCTCTTAAAACGCCCGAGGATAAGCCAGTTCCGTTTGCAGTGACTTTGTGGAGTCCATCCATTTTCATTTGATGCTTCCTGTGTTCACTGTTTCGCCCGTGGACTCCTTCAATATGGAAACTCAGGAGTTGCATTTCTTCACCTTGAAATACGGGGAGCCAGCTGGAAACCCGTTCTTCCCTTTGGCTTTTGTAACACCAGGTCTGCGCATTTCGTTATGACGCCTGCTTTGTCTTCTCACACTGCCCTTTGAAATGACAACTTCGGATCAGCTCTTTTCCCCTTCACTGCTCCTCTCACCGCAGGTATTCCGTGTTCAAGAGCAAGTTTCGTTTGAACGTCTCTTACCTCCATTTTCCGCTCTCTTTCTGATTTTCTGACTTTTTAATGCCCTTTAGTTTTCTTCAAGTGCGATGCCCTTGATGTCATCATACAACTCACCTAGTCTTCAGTCATTCGTGTGCAATGTCTTAAGTTTATTGTTGAGATCATCTCTAAGCTCACGCGGGCTACCCCCAAGGTCGTATTTCAGCTGTCGTGGGCTTTCCATTTTCTTCAGCTTTATTGAAGCAATGGATGGTCTGTTCCACAGTTAGCCACTGAACTTGTGTTGTTTAATGATATTGCCCTTTTCCATGATGTCTTTCCACAGTTGTGGTTGATTTGATTTCTGCTTATTCCATTCAGAAGGGCCCTATGTGTAGTTGCCGTTTGTGTTGTGTTTTTTAAAAAGGGCATTTGCTATGAATTTGTTAATGGTGTTGCCATGAGGTCTTATCTGTCATGTAGGCCATGTTTTTGAACGACTGATTCTGTTGACAACTTTTGCTTTCCAAATGTCAGCAATTATCAAGACATCCTAAACAAACAAACAACAAACTAAAAAAAGACATCCTGATTGTATTGTTGATTAATTTCAGACTGAAAAGGAGAACATTTTAATTTCTTCATGTTTGTCTTTAACAAATGGTGCAAAATTTTAAATGATACTTGAAATAACTAATAATGTGTGTGGGTATATAGATATTATCCTACATTGGTGGTATTGTACTTTAGAATAGATTTTGCAGTGTCCTTTTTGATGATGAATACGACACCATTCCTCTTGATTTTGTGAATCTCAGCCTTGTAGACCGTATGATTATTCAATTCCAAATGGCCAATCCCAATCCCATTACACCTGAAGTGCTCCTCCTCCAGTCCTGCGTCAGACAGTGGGTTCCATTGGCCAGGTTTTTCTGAAGCACATCCCCACTCCTCTCTAGTCAGCCTGAGAGTGCTACAGACACCTGCCCCGAACGGGGGACCCTGCTAGGGTTTGAAATACTGGTGCCTGAGCTACTTGCAAACCACCGCAGGATGCCACACAGACAAGGGGTGAAGACTAGCATGTAGGCTCCACAAAAATAAAGGATGTGCTTGCGTGTACCCAGCACCGTTACCACACACCTGTCAAAGTTGTTTCCCCCCAGGTGGAACAGTCGACATTTTTCACGTTCCCATCTTGGCTGTTTGTGTAGTTGTCTTCCGGTGAGGATGGACAGAATGAGTACATCTGCCCGTAACCGTCGGGATTAAGCAGCCTTACAACCTCTGTGGTCTATGGGTCGCCGTGACTTGCGTGTATTTACATTCCTTGCATATGTTTATAGGCCTTCTTTAAACATTTGCCAAAGCTGTGTCCCTTCATTATGTATTATCTAAGTGTGTCGCTACACTAACTGGTTTTACCATTCGGATTGTTTGCGTGACTGCGTTCTTCCCAGTGTGCGAGGAACACCGAGCATGGTGCTTTATTCCCCCTCATTTTAGAGGGCTGCTGCGGCAGCCCAGCCACGCCAGTGCATTCTGAGTGGCTCTGCTGTAAATCAAGGTGGTTGTTCTCTTCTTTTCTAGAAATCCTGAAAGTGGACGGTCACTTGCTTGGATACTCACACAATGAAACAATAGAACCGTGCTATGCCTGTCATGCCGTGGGAACTGTTGTTCATCAGCACAAACATCACTTTCCTTTTACGGGAAATCCTGAGGTATTTGACATACACGAGAAAGCTGTTAAATCTAATTTACCTGTCCTGGCATTAAGCCAGAGCAGGAGCGACAAAATAAAGAACTCTGTTGCACTTAATGGAAATGAGAAAACCTTTCGCCACGCTGACCATGATCGATTTTGTGCTGACACTCAATCCCCCGATTGTCAGAATTCTAATAGCATTACGCATCAGAATACTAACAAAACAGAGAAAGCACGTGTTTATAGTGAATGTGGGAAAACCTTCACCAAGGAGTCTTTTCGAATTAATCATCCGATCTTTCATAAACCAGATAAGACCTATAGTTGCAGTCTGTGTGGGAACCTTTTCCCTAAGAAATTCAAGCTCACGGAACATTACCAGACAGTGCATAAAGGACAAAAGCCACACCAATGCTCGGCCTGCGGTAAAGCGTATCTTCATAAACATCACCTCAGGGAACATCAGAAGAAAACTCACATGCCCGAGAAGCCCTTTCTATGCAGTGTGTGCGGAGAAGGCTTCATCAGGAATAGTGACCTTACTGTCCATCAGCAAATTCACAGCGGAGAGAAACCTCACGTATGCGCTTACTGTGGAAAGGGCTTCGTACGGAAGAGGCCACTCGTTAGACATCAGCAAATTCACAGCGGAGAGAAACCCTATGTATGCAGTGAATGTGGAAAAGCCTTCGCCAGGAAGAACGAGCTCACTATTCATCAGCGAATCCATACTGGAGAGAAGCCCTATGTATGCAGTGAATGTGGCAAAGGCTTCATCCAGAAAGGAAATCTCAAAATTCACCTACGAACGCACACTGGAGAGAAACCCTATGTCTGTGCGGAGTGCGGCAAAGCGTTCAGCCAGAAGTCGTGCCTCATAGCACATCAGAGATTTCACACAGGGAAGATTCCCTTCTCTTGCAGTGAATGCGGAAAATCTTATACCCAGAAGTCGAGTCTCATTCAACATCAGAAAATTCACAAGGAGAAGTATTCTCAATGCAGCGAGTGTGAGAAAGTCTTCAAAACCAAGGAAGAGCTCGTTTTCCATCAGGGATTTCACGTGGGACAGGTACCCTTCTGCTGCAGTGAGTGCGGAAAGGTTTTTGCCTGTGCGTCTAATTTTGAATCACATAAAGAGAAACACAGCAGGGAAAACCAGGTAGCTCCAGTCCAAGTGGGAGCTCGCGTCCCAGGGAGTCATGTGCTATCACAAACCGCTCGTGTCGTGCAGGAGAAAGCCCTCGATGCTATACTGACTTTGCAGATGCCTTCCGGGGCCTCTCGCACATCGGTTGACACCAGTGAGGTCCTAACCGAGAGGAATGTAGTCCTTGTGGGAAAGCCTGTTTCCAGAAGCGAGTCATCAGAAGATAATCGAGAATCTGTACAGCAGAAAAACCCCATGAATATAGTGACCGTGGCAGTGCCTCCAGTGTCCAACTACTTTTTATTTTATGTCCCGCAAAACCTATCGGACAAATTGTGAAGCATTAATTGGGCGGGAGGCTGAACAAAAGGGCTACCTCATTGTATGGCTACAGAGTGTATCCTGTAGGAAATCTTATGAATACAGAGCCTGGAAAGCCTGGTAAACTCATCCTGTGTACATTTGGACACCCTAGCCTGATTTTTTTGTTTCTCTCATTTTTTCATTTTGTTTTGCCTTTTGATTTTAACAGACTGCATACAAATTGATTGCTTTGCTATATCAAATGATTGAAAGTCTGAGTTCATGTCATGGGCAAAACAAAATTAAAAAAATTTTTTTTTTTGGTTGGGAGTTTTTGGGGTTGTTTTTATTTGATCATTTTATTGGGGGCTCATACAACTCTTATCACAATCCATACATAAATTGTGTAAAGCGCATTTGTACATTTGTTAACCTCATCATTCTCAAAACATTTGCTCTGCACTTAAGCCCCTGGCATCAGCTCCTCATTTTCCCCCTCTCTCCTTGCTCCCCCCTCCTACATGAACTCTTCATAATTTATAAATTATTATTTTGTCATATCTTACATTGTCCGACGTCTCCCTTCACCCACTTTTCTGTTGTCTGTCCCCCCAGGGAGGAGGTTATATGTAGATCCTTTTAATCGGTTCCCTCTTTCTACCCCACCCTCCCTTGATCCTCCCAGTATTGCCACTCACACCACTGGTCCTGAAGGGATCATCAGTCCTGGATTCCCTGCGTTTCCAGTTCTAATCCGTACCAGTGTACATCCTCTGGTCTAGCCATATTTGTAAGGTAGAATTGGGATCATGATTGTGGAGTGTGTGTGTATGTGTGTGTGAGCATTTAGGAACTAGAGGACAGTTGTATGTTTCATTGCTGCTACACTATACCCTGACTGTCTTGTCTCCTCTCCGCAACCCTTCCATAATGTGATGTCCAGTTGCCTACAGATGGGCTTTGGGTCCCACTCTGCACTCCCCTTCATTCGCAATGATAGGATTTTTTTGTTCTTTGATGCCTGATACCTCAACCCTTCGACACCTCGTGATCACACAGACTGGTGTGCTTCTTCCATGTGGGCTTTGTTGCTTCTGAGATAGATGGCCACTTATTTACCTTCAGACCTTTAAGACCTCAGATGCTATATCAGATGCAACATCAGCTTTCTGCACCATATTTACTTATGCACCCATTTGTCTTCAGTGATCTTATCGGGGATAAAATAAAAATGTTAAATGACCCTGAGTATCTGGAACGTTACTTCTTTTATTTTGATCTCTTTTTGGTGGGGGGAATATTCTTATTAGTCACTATCAGGTCAATTTTAAGTCATTGTGACTCCACCTGGTATAAATGACAATTAATTATGGGAGAAACCCTAAGGGGCAATATTGAATTGATGCAATTTGAGCACATATTCTTTAGTTCCTGTTTTCCAGATGACTATAAACGAACAATCAAGACCCAGAATTTCTACAAGGAATTTTAAAACTTTGGAGCAGAGGGCTCTGTGAAGCAATAGCCTTTCATTACCTGCTTAGGAATGTGAGGGATATTTGTCACGTACTGCCTTTGGACCTGGCCCTATTCCCAGGAGTTGAGGGAGAAGGCATGAATGAGAAAGCAGCGCTCCATAAAAAAAGAAAGAGAAAGAAAGAAAGGAATAGCAGTGCTCCATGCCCTCTTGGAGACACCATGATGTTTACTGGATTACATTTCAGTGGAAACTTGATGTCCCGGCTAATCTAGTCAAAGGACGGTGCAGTGTTTACGTCAGTGCGGTGTGAAGACGTGGGATCCTTGGTACAGAGGGTTTTAGAAGTTTGGAGGGTTGGAGAAACGAAATGGAGTTGCCATGGAGTTGGTTGTCAATCCTGATGATCCCAAAGGTGTGATTAGAACTCTTCTCCCCAAGGTTTTTCTTGGCTGATTGTACTTTTTTTTTTTTTTTTAAGTGCATCACCCAGTCTCCCTTTTGAGACACACTCAGGTGGATTCCATCCTTTTAGGTTAGCAGTTCGATGTGTTAGCTGTTTGTACTACCCATGATTCTTCGGGCAAGGGCTTCTTTTAATTGTACGTAACTTCTAGTGAACAAGTTTTTATTTCAATCACCTTATCGTATCACACTTAGGAGATTATGCATCCCTTGAGAGTTTGGTAGTGATATGAGTTTTTTACGGATACACCCGAGTATAAGCTGACCCGAATATCAGCCGAGGCACCTAATTTTACCACAAAAAAAAACTGCATTAAACATGTGCTGAAAAAAAACTCGGCTTATACTCGAGTATATAAGGTAGTTATGTTTTTGTCTTTAAAATTTATTTTTTTTAGAGATTTAGATTATTTTTATATTTAGATTTTTTTTTTTTTTTAGAGATTTTTCTTCCTAATCTTAGGGGAGTTACTACTTTTGCCTGGAGCTTGCTGGCAAGGCTTGTGGTGGGGTCATGCTCTCCAGTTGGTTTTCCACACCAGGAGGTTTAGAGCTTTGTCTCAGAGGATGCCTCCGGTTGATTGCTGTTTCCTGGGTAAGCTGCAAACAACTTGGTGGTTAGGTATACTTCTGCCCCTTCCCCTGGTTGGTACAAAATTGAGGCGTTTGACATCACTTGTGTAATAAGATTGCCTCCCCAGGTATTGTAAAGGAGACTCCAACTTCCTACTGATCAGAACCAGGAGATGGGAAGAATGAAATGGGAGATTTTTCTTGTTGTTGAGGCCATTTGGATGGCAGAAATGTGGCCTTGCCTTTAGTGGCCTTTCTCCTGTGCCCCATTCCAAATATATCCTAGACTTAGCCCATCAACTCTCTGGGCCTGTCTGTGATAGACGCTTTCATAGAATACCAGTTCCTCCAACCTTTTTTTCTGTGCTTAAACGTGCTTCCTGCTATCCTTTTTTCAGGTAAAAACTACTCATGGTGAAACGCCTACTGCCTTTTTCCTTTCCACTTTATCCATCCAGGAACCCACCTATACTGTACTGACTACATTTTTTCTTATTTATTTTTGTTGCGCTAAAGAATTTGGTTTTATCTTGCCAACCAGGTAGGTAAGTAAGCATAGATTTAGTTTGGTGTGAGTCTAGACTCTTCACGGTGCCTGATTTGGGGATCATCACTTAAAATAGAAATTGTAACCATATTTGTAGGTTAGTTTTCAATGCTCTTAAGTACCCAGATGTAAGCTCTTAGCATAGTGCAGGCACACAGGGATTATTAACTATTATCTATCATCTAATATTTCCTTGCGTTTTTAATGGATTCAATCTCTTCCTAAATACAATATTTTATAATGTAATGGGGTCAAAGATTCTATGAAACGATTCCATGTGAAGTACATTAAGGTATTGTTTGTCACTGGAACTTTTTTGTGTGTTGTATTAATTTCACAATATGTTGGATTAATTTTTTTAACCTTTTAAAGGAGCTTCAATAATTAATGTGAAAATGAAATAAAAGATTTGGATATTTTTCACATATCTCTTAAAGTCTTTTTTTTTAAAATGTTGCTTTTCTGACTTACTCAAAAAAAAAAAAAAAATCGAGGCTAGAGCGACCCACCAAGCGGCCCGCTTTCTGCGGGCGCCGCCGCCAAAGGCGAAATCCGCCGTGGATGCTTCCGCTAGTTTCCGGCCCTCGGCAGCCGCCGTAGTGGGGCGGGGCTTCTACCCGAGAGGCGGGGCCCCGGACGCTCCCGGAAGTAAGTGTAAGTTTTCGCAACTTCAGGTGATTCGGGAGGAGGACAAGAAGTAAGTGGGTTTCGGTCTTGGAAAGAGCGGCCCGCGTGTAGACGTGGGGTCCCGAGGGGCGCGCGCCGCGGTCCAAGGACGCGCTGTCCGGACCCGCAGGCTCGGGTCGTCACGGGCCGGGGCGGCGTTTGCCAACCAGGCGGTGTCCGGAGGGCGCGCAGGCTTTCGCGGGGGGCTGAGGGAGGGTGGGACTGGGAGGGGGGTGGACCTGGTAAGAGGGGGCTTTGGTCCCCGAGAGAAAAAAACAACGATCCTTTAGATATGAATAGACCCCCTCTACCAAGCCGGGAGAAGACAGATGCTTGTTTACCACCGCTGTCCATGCCTGGCTTTCGCGCTCTAGCACCAAGGTGAGATAACTTGGTACCAAGACGCGGCGGTGCTGATCCAACAAATGCTTACAGTGGGGAAATGGTTTTGCAGCTGACAGGCTGGAAGAGGTTTAAAGTGTCTGGTTAGTAGAAGCGTCGGGAAGGGCGGGGGGGGGGGGGAAATGAGCTGATACCAGGGGCTCAAGCGGAGAGCAAATGTTTTGAAATGATGAAGGCAACATATGTACAAATGTGCTTGACACATGGATGGATTGTGATGAGTTGTACGAGCCCCCCAATAAAATGATTAAGAAAAAAAAAAGAGGCATCGGTTTCCTTTCCAAATCAAGACTGTAGGACCTCACGGTTGAACTCTGGCCTGCGATTTATTTATGGACTGTCCTGTGATTTATTTTCGGCATGGCCAGTGCTATTTATGTGCGGATCTTCTGTTAACGAGGAAGCTATAAACAACGTGTTTATCCCAACCTAAAAATGCCTTTGCTGCTAAGTCAGATGGAGAAAATACATCAAACAGCTGTTTAAGAAGATTCTTAATGATTGGACATAATCTTGATACCACCTATACATACCTATCCAACTGTTTTTCAACCACAAACATGTGAGAATAACCTTGTTCAATAAACCATGATGATTTATTAAATTTTTTAAAAAGGCGAGCATTATGGATGCAAAAGGCATTCTAGTGAGGGCTGGGGGTCAGGTACGGAGAAAGGCCCTGTTGTCTTAGAGAATAGCAAGAAAACACTACTAGAAACAAATAAACGCACCGTCATGAGGTGATGCTGACTTAGCCACAGGGTGGAACTGTCTCTTGGAGTTTCCGACACTGGCTGTTTGTGGGGGTAGAAAGCCCCGTCCTTTCCTTGGAGCCGCTGGTGGATTTGAACAGCCTACCTTGCACATCACTGCTAGAAATGTGCACAGGAAATGTGCTTCTGGCCAGACTTTACAAGAAAATGATGACCGCGATTGGACAGTGGGGGGTGGGGGGTGCTTTTTATGCAGTGGCATCAAAGATGCCTGAACTTCTGTGGTGGAAGGTAGAGCTTGTAAGTGACGACCATGGTGGCTATCTCTAGCTGATGAGGTTCCTAAGCAAGATCGTAAGGGACTGTGTAGTTTCGCTTTGTCCCTTAGAGTGAAACAGGAGAAAAGAGGTAGACTTAAAAAAATGAAATTTGCAAAATAGACCAAAAGATGTGGTAAACTCCTTTGTACAAACCTAACATAAATGCCCCAGAATAGAATGTTGACCGTGGACAATGTGAAGAGTAGTAAGGGGATGGTATCATAGCTCCTGTACCCGTCCAATGGAGAGAGTGTAGACTTACCGTCAGCCCAATAACTTGTCCTGGGAGGTGAAGGCCAGGCACGCCCCCACCCTCCAACCTTTTTTTACCAATTCTGACACCCATCGTCCCTCCCACAGCACCCTCCACTTCTCTGCTGGGTTTGATAACTTGCTGCAGTGGCCACCCAGAGCTCACGTGCAGCACTCAGAATTATGGAATTTACTGGGTAAGTAACAGGATATAATTCAGGATCAGAAATTATTCAGAATACAGTTCTAAATACCCATTCTTGTGAACACATCCAGGGCCTGCAACCCTTTAGCTTCTGCCCGAATTGGGCAAATGTTGCAAAGTTCTTTTGGCTCTGCAGATAAATGCCTGCCCTGCCAGTAAGCCTGGACCAGAGGCGCTGAGCTCCACTGCTGTGGGTTGGCAAACCTGGTTCCCCAGATAAAAATACTCATACCACTTCACCTACTGACCTCCTGCTCAAAGACTGTCGGTTTTCATACCCCGTGGGCTGTTAGCCCCACTGCTCTGTCTCCTGCTCTTGGTTCTGCTGCCAGCATTCCTCTGCTGCTGCTTCTCCACAGCCCTTTCTCTCTAATGTGTGTCGCGATTCTCTGTGTTCTGGACTGAGGAGTTTCAATGCAAGGATCTCAGGTGCAAAGGACAGACTCAACTCCTGGCTCTTCTTTTTTGATGGTCGTGAGGTTCTATTCCCCTTTTGTTTCTGGAATGGCTCGATTAAATGTAGTAGGACAGGAAATGTGACATCTCAGGTTAGGGTTTCAAACACCTTATTTGCATGGTCCCAACCCCTAAGGGTGTCAATCCATCATTAGCAAGCTGCCCAACCCCCTTCGTGGTCTACAATTCCGCCCAATCCTTAACATCCTTCGATGGAGTTAAGAAAGGCTGTATACTTGTATAGGCAAACCACCGCACTGCACTGGGCTTCTATAAACAATGCTGCTTTGAAAATATCCCCGCGTACCTTGGGGTTGAAACAAGCACTTATGGGGTTGTATAAACTTCTTTCTGACACTGCTATGCCAATGTATATGTCATTTTCAAACTGAAAGGTAATACTTAAGAGTTTTCTAAAGAGGTAAGCAGTTGCAGGTAAGCAGTTCAAACCCACCAACTGCTCTATGGGAGAAAGATGAGGCTGTTCAACTTTTGTAAAGATTAACAGTCTCGGAAACCTCAGAGAATTTTTTAAAGTTGTATGCAGTTCCTCCAGCAGAACACTCTTCAATTTGTAATAGTGATTTATGGGACCCACTTAAAGTATGTCCCCAGACCCTTTTGTTAATAGTGTATCTTCAAGGTTCATTGATTTATCATTCTCACTGAGTCACATTTGACCATGAATGGATAGTTTTGTATGCTGTGAGGTAGGGATTGAGTTTGTTGTTATTTTTTTCTTTCACGTGTGTATATGATCGGCTGCCTTTTCCTTTTTAAAAATCTTTTATTCTTGTCTCTGCAAATTCTGAATCTTAGGTTTTATTGCCTGTGGTGTAAAAATGTTTGTGAGTCACCTAATAAAGGGACAGTCAACAGTACTGGGGACTTTGTGTTAAGAGGAGGGACATGAGCAGCAACAGCATCCGGACTTAACAGGTGATGTACCACTTACATTGAATTTTCCCTTCAGTCTAGAGGTTTTGAGTCTCCAGCAGCTAGAGAATCACTTGGATGAAGGAGAAGGAGGTACCTGACTCCAGCATTATTGTTTTTGGGATGTCCTTCATGAGAGACAGAAATTTCGGAACAGAAATTAAAGCTGACCCAGAACACACAAAGACAGAGCATCCCCGTTGCTGGCAGTGTCCTAAGAACCAAAGAAAATGATGAAGTCTCAGGTGATGTGTTTTTTTTTTAATGCTTTTCTGTAATGCATTTGTAGAAGCTCTTAAATTACCAATTCATTGAAAAGTGTACAAACCTGGGAAATCTGAAGCTGGAGAGCAATACACTTTGATGTCAGCTTCATGAGAATAACACTAAATGGTTGACATTGAACATAATGTGTCACTCCGGATTCTTGGGGTTACATTAGCTTTCCACTTATAATAATTAATATTTCTCTGACCAACCTAAGAGCATTATTACAATTAAATATTATTTCTGGTTTTTAAGGACCAGAAACATCACAACTCTGGGAAGCTTCAGTATTCCCCGAGACTGTTGTCTGAGTCAGTGTCTCCAGTGACTCTTTGTGGATGTGATGGGTTGGACAATATCCTGAGATGCGTGGGAAACGGCACTAGAATGCACCTGGCTGCACCCCTGGTCCTAGGACTGCAGCATCTTGCTGGGGGAAAAGCAATTGCAAATGATGTGGAGAAGAACCGGACAGTGGCACCAGCATCCTCCCTCCCTGTT